>NC_059302.1:17352252-17652252 GCF_017591435.1 Portunus trituberculatus | reverse complement strand
TCTTCCCGCAGACCATTCTTAAACACAAAGTTCACCATGCCAGCCACTTTACTGTCAATCACCCCAGAAACAACTTCTGGTGGGCCAAAAATCTTTACACACTGATGCAATGGCCCAATGTCCGTGGGCAATGGGTCAGTTATCCCCTCATCATCGCTGGCCTCCGCCACAAACCCAGAGAAATCACCTGAAGAGGCACCACACGGAGGTCCATGAAACGGAACGGCACTATCATTAACAACAGATGAGTGGGGAGAAGGTGCCACCCTGGTAACAACCGGTGCCCGTGGGAGTGAAGAAAAAACACCCTTGTCTGCTTTTAGCTGGTTAACCTCCCTTCGCAGCTCAGCCAAAGCCTCCAACAGAATGTTCCACTGGCTAGGAGGGGCCAAATCCTGCGTGACAGCTGGCTTGGTGCATGAGGTGGCACCTGCCACCCTCCTAAGCCGGGAGCCAGGTTGAGACGAGTGCTTTGACACTCTCCCGCTAGCCGTAAGCGTAGCCTCCCCCCCAGAGTCACTGCAAGGGTCCTGGGGCACCCCACTGGCCCTCCTGGAAGCCAATGAGGGGCCATATGGCATGATGGCTCGCTCTTCCGCTGAATCGGAGGATGCCATGGGAACAGCTGTAACACCAAAACAAACCTTAAACCAAACACAACTAAATATAGCCACGTAATGTTCCCTTGAAAGTCACTATACTACTTGGTTTACGGATAGTAGGCACTTTACCTGCTTTGACAGGTGCCGTGGCCTTCTGAAAAACAGAAATCCAAACACTGGAATGGGAGATGACACCTCCCAACCTACGTCCGCCTGGCGTCGCGAGATGTAAACAACTGGCGAGCGGCTTGGTGTGACAGTATCTCATGTGTTCGCTTTACCCCACAGCAGAGGTGATTTGATGAAGTAAAATTTGACAGTGGTGGCCTACTTACTGAACTCTGGGGGCACTCGGTCCGAGTCTTTGTTGACTCTGGCAGGGGACATTCTCTGGTGGTGTGAGGACAACTCGGTCTCTCTTCACCCCAGGTTCGTGCTGGGACTACGCAATGCAGTGGCAGATGTCCTCACTCATGAGTGTGTGGGCAGGCAGGTCTTCCAGGTGTGGGGTGTGCCGCAGGTGGATCTATTTGCAATGGTCTTAAATCACCAGTTACCTCTGTATGCGTCTCCCCTGCCAGACCCGGGAGCTTGGAAAGAGGATGCGTCTGCCTTTCCATGGGAGGGCTTGGATCTGTACGCCTTTCCTCCCTTCTCTCTGATTCGTCGGGTGCTGGTTTGTATGACTCTGATTGCCTCGCGGTGGTATCAGGCAGACTGGTTTCCTCTGCTTCTGAGTCTGCTAGTGGACCATCCTCAAGTGTTGCCTCCATGGGCCTCTCTTCTCTGCCATCCTCATTGCCACCTCTTTCACAAGTCTCCAGGGGCTTATCACCTTCACGTGTGGAAACTCTCCAATATCTCTTCCGAAAGATAGGCTTTTCATGGAATACTGCTAGATTTATGGCCTGTCCGGTCAGACAGTCTTTTGCCAGAGTTTATCAGGCAAAGTGGTCTGTCTTCTGTGGTTGAAGTTAGTTGAGGGGTTGCCATCTTCTCTTGGCCTCTGTGATGGATTTAATAGACTTTTTTCTATTTCTTTGGGACACACAGCACTTGTCCTTGCCATTCATTAGGGTTATTGGTCAGATTTGGCTCCCATATTCTGGCAGACTGGCTTGGATATCTCACAGGGTTTGGATCTGTTAGCTCTTTCAGGGATTTGCCAAGTTGGCTCCTCCCTGTTCGCCATGCATTCCTGCGTGGGATTTGTCCTTAGTTTTATGTTTGTAAATGAAGTCCCCTTATGAGGCTCTTTGTTTGGCTTCATTGAGGGACATTGCACTGAAATCTTAATTTCTTTTGGCTTAGTGTCTGCTCATTGAGTTAGTGAAATGCATGGACTTTCAGCAAAAGTTCATTACTCTTCTATGAATTTTTCTTTAGGCCATGATTTTTTAGCGAAGACTCAGCTTCCACGTGATGAATCTTAGTCTGACTTCACCATTCCTGCTGTTGCGAAGTATGCTGGCAGTCAGAAGGGGACTGGCTTTTATGCCCAGTCAGAGCCATCAGGGAGTAGTACCTTCATAGGACCAAGAATTGTCGTCCTAGATGCTCCTGCCTTTTTGTGACTGTTCCTGAGCCTCGGCGTGTGATGCACCCTCATACCATTGCTCCCTGGATTTGTCAGGTTATCCAGCATGTACATGAGGATGTTTCTGAGGAGGACATGCACTTGGTTTGGGTGAAGGCACATGAAGTTAGAGCAGTGGTGACGAGTGCCTTGTTCAAGAAGATTAAGAGTATTCCTGCCATTCTTCGGGCAGGAACCTTGAAGAGGATGTCCACTTTTGCTTCTTTTTATCTTAGGAATATTACTCATCAGTATTTGGAAAACTTTTTCTCTGGGCTCTTGTGTCGGTTCTCAGGATAATTCAATATTTTTTCTTTTGGGTTCCTTATACATCTATGTATTGTCATCTGTGGGGTTCAGGATCATTGGACCTTTCTTGTGGCGAGATTTGTGATGCTTCTCTTACGCCTCTGGTTTTGTTCCTCTGTCATGAGATACAAGTGCTACATCCACCTCAAGATATGGCCTCTGTCTTGTAAGTTTTGGGTTTGTAAGGGTGTGTGTCTTCGGGAGTAGAAATAGTTTTTAGGGTTAAAGTCATCTTCCCTCCTATACTTGAGATTCAGTTCTTAAGCAATAATTAATAATTATGGGTATTAGTATGTATAATAACAAATAGGATTTTTAATTTTTATCTACATACTTACCCATGATTATTAATTATAATTGAGTTTCCCTTCCTCCCCTCCCTCTATGACCTTTTAGGCTAGAGGTGAATAAGGGAGTAGGCCTGATAGGTGGTACCTGGGAGTAGAAAACTGCCTGGGTGTCTTCTCAAAGAAAACGAGAAAGGGGTACCTCAAGTATTTCTTTCGTTTCTTTTTCTCAAGCTGTTAGACTTGATGTAAGTTTGTTGTGAGAGTGGTGGTTTAAGCAATAATTAACCAATGATTAATAATTATGGGTAAGTATGTAGATAAAAATGCATTTTACATTAAAAAATCCTATATTTCTGGGCCCATCTTTTGTAGTTGTCCTTTGGATTCTTTCTAGTTTCTTGATGTCTTTCTGCCTGTATGGTGACGATACCACTGCTGCATATTGTAGTCGAGGTGTATTTACCTATTTGTATTTACCTATTTGTGTATTACAGGGCCCGAGCTAAGCTCTGTTGTGTCCTGTCTCCTTGTCCACTCCTGTCATATCTCTCTTTCATCTGATTGACACACACCGCATCAACGATATCACTGCTCAGTTTATTCTACTTATCAATACTACGATGCGGGAAACTGTATTTTCTCATGTCATTTAGATTATAGTAATTTCTTCGACTACTTGACTTCTAAAGTGGAGCACATTCTGTCCCTCTACCCTTTCGCTGAGATTTCCATTCTTGGAGATTTCAATGTTCACCACCAGCTTTGGCTTTCCTCTCCCTTCACTGACCACCCTGGTGAACTAGCCTTCAACTTTGCTATCCTCCATGACCTAGAGCAACTGGTGCAACACCTTACTTGTACTCCTGACTGTCTTGGAGACACGAACAACATTCTTGATCTCTTCCTCACCTCTAGCCCTTCTGCTTATGCTGTCACCCTTTCATCTCCGTTGGGCTCCTCCGATCACAATCTCATTTCTGTATCTTGTACTATTTTTCCAATCCCTTCGCAGGATCCCCCAAAGCGAAGGTGCCTCTGGCGTTTTGCCTCTGCCAGTTTGGGGGACCTGAGGAGGTATTATGCTGATTTTCCCTGGAATGATTATTGCTTCTGTGTCAGAGACCCATCTCTTTGTGCTGAACGCATAACAGAGATGTTAGTATCTGGCATGGAGGCGTACATTCCTCATTCTTTTTCTCAACCTAAACCTTCTAAACCTTGGTTTAACTCAGCCTGTTCTCGTGCTATACATGATAGAGAGGTTGCCCACAAAAGGTACTTGAGCCTTCCATCTCCTGAATCTCATGCACTTTATATCTCTGCCTGGAATCATGCCAAGTTAGTTCTTCAACTTGCCAAACACTCTTTCATAAATAGGAAATGTCAAAATCTTTCAAACTCAAACTCTCCTCGTGACTTCTGGCATCTAGCCAAAAACATCTCAAATAATTTCACTTCTTTATCTTTTCCTCCTTTATTTCATCCTGATGGCACCACTGCCATCTCTTGTGTTTCTAAAGCTGAACTCTTTTCTCAAACCTTTGCTCACAACTCCACCTTGGACGATTCTGGGCTTGTCCCTCCCTCTCCTCCTTCCTCTTGACTATTTCATGTCTACAATCAAAATTCTTCGTAATGATGTTTTCCATGCCCTTGCTGGCCTAAACCCTCGGAAGGCTTATGGACCTGATGGGGTCCCTCCTATTGTTCTCAAAAACTGTGCTTCTGTGCTTGCACCTTGCGTGGCCAAACTCTTCCAACTTTGTCTTTCGACTTCTACCTTTTCTTCCTGCTGGAAATTCGCCTACATTCAGCCTGTTCCTAAAAAGGGTGACCGTTCTAACCCCCTCAAACTACCGTCCTATAGCTTTAATCTCTTGCTTGTCTAAAGTTTTTTGAATCTATCCTGAATAGGAAGATTCTCAAACATCTGTCACTTCACAATCTTCTGTCTGATCGCCAGTATGGCTTCCGTCAAGGTCGCTCTACTGGTGATCTTCTGGCTTTCCTTACTGAGTCTTGGTCATCCTCTTTTAGAGATTTCGGTGAAACTTTTGCTGTTGCGTTAGACATATCATAAGCTTTTGATAGAGTCTGGTATAAAGCTTTGATTTCAAAACTGCCCTCCTACGGCTTCTATACTTCTCTCTGCAACTTTATCTCAAGTTTCCTTTCCGACCACTCTATTGCTGCTGTGGTAGATGGCTACTGTACTTCTCCTAAATCTATTAATAGTGGTGTTACTCAGGGTTCTGTCCTGTCACCCACTCTCTTTCTATTATTCATTAATGACCTTCTTAACCCTTAACTTCCGGGGATTAAAATATTTTTTCCTGTCTAATGACGGGGAAAAATGGTACACCTAAAAATTGTCAGAACACAGTTTGAATACTGATAATTATTTTCTCTGTGTTATTCTGAATACAATGATGTACTTTCCAGCTCGATATGACGTCTGAGAGTTTAGTTATTGCCTTATCAAAGTTTCCTCCTCCACGGTGTGACCAGTCAGAGAAACAGAGAAACTCTCTCTCTCTCTCTCTCTCTCTCTCTCTCTCTCTCTCTCTCTCTCTCTCTCTCTCTCTCTCTCTCTCTCTCTCTCTCTCTCTCTCTCTCTCTCTCTCTCTCTCTGAGAGAGAGAGAGAGAGAGAGAGAGAGAGAGAGAGAGAAGACTGAGAGAAGTAAGGAAGGAAGGACATATTATCACTGATTTCTGAGACACTGTGTGTGTGTGTGTGTGTGTGTGTGTCATATATCACTGATTTCTGACTGTGTGTGTGTGTGTGTGTGTGTGTGTGTGTGTGTGTGTGTGTGTGTGTGTGTGTGTGTGTGTGTGTGTGTGTGTGTGTGTGTGTGTGTAAGCATTACTCTCTCTCTCTCTCTCTCTCTCTCTCTCTCTCTCTCTCTCTCTCTCTCTCTCTCTGACAAGTGTTGATGTTTCACTGTTTGATCTGCTGCAGTCTCTGACGAGACAGCCAGACGTTACCCACGGAACGAGCTCAGAGCTCATTATTTCTGATCTTCGGATAAGCCTGAGACCAGGCACACACACACACCGGGACAACAAGGTCACAACTCCTCGATTTACATCCGTACCTACTCACTGCTAGGTGAACAGGGGCTACGTGAAAGGAGACACAAAATATCTCCATCCGGCCGAATCGAACCCGGTTCTCTGGCTTTGAAGCCAGCGCTCTAACCACTGAGCTACCGGGCGTGTGTGATGTGTTGCCCTGTGTGACTCAGATGAGTTACCTCAAAGCTTTTCTCGAATGACTCATAAGAAGCGTCGGCTATGAACGTCAGGAGTTCATTTCTTGTGATGTTTTTCCACTCTTTCTCGTGAGAGCTATACATCATCATCATCTGCTGTTTCTTCATCATGAAAAGTGTTGCTCTCACTCACTATATGGTCCAAGAAAGCATCACTGAGAAACGCCATGAAATAGTCACAATTGTGTTGCACAGGAGAATTCAGCTGTTATGCCAGGAGACACAGATAAATCAGGCATAACTGGGAAAAAATCATCATTGAATTCCTCCATTGAAAGACAGGTCTCTCGCGCCACCTCTGCCACGCCCCTTGATCGTCTCCCCAGAACGCGAGAACGCGCATGCTCTCGTCTCCTAGAAACACTCTGTGTCCTTGACACATTATCTGGAGTCTGTTCTTCATCATTATTGCCTTCACTGTCACTTATACTGTGTAAGAGTCTCTGTCTCTGTCTGTTCTCCTGAGAAAGCAGGTGAATGATGCTCTACATCCGTGTCCTCACTACTAGTCTCTTCACTTTCCCCAGTTTCTTCTTCTATATATTCACTGTCACTTTCTTCTAGCTCAGAACCACTGCTAAGTAAAAGGGTTCTGCCTTGCTCCATGGTGATTTACAATCTGACCCGATCCTTCGCTGTTATCACTGACCTTTCTACCCAGCGCGTCACCGGAGTTGCCAAGTGTCGCCCATAAAACGGGAAAACAGTTCAGTTACCTCTAAAATTAGGAGCTCTTGTGGAAACACTTGTGTGGTAAAAGATGCCAGATACTTCTACTCACCATCCGCCTCAAGAGAGCGCGCGAGAGACTTAAAATTACGCCGGAAAAATCTTGATTACTGGGACGAATCCTGTCACCGACGTTCTGGCCGCAAACTTTATATCGACCGCCGGAAGTTAAGGGTTAACCAAACTTCGTGCCCTATCCACTCTTACGCTGATGATACCACCCTACATCTTTCCACGTTCTTTCAGAGACGTCCAACCTTTCAGGAAATCAACAGATCACACGAGGACACCATGGAACGCCTGACTTCCGATCTTTCTAAGATTTATGATAGGGGCAGAGAAAATCTAGTAGTTTTCAATGCCTCAAAAACTCAATTCCTCCATCTATCAACTCGACACAACCTTCCAGACAATTATCCCCTCTTCTTCAATGACACTCAACTGTCTCCTTCTTCCACAATGAATATCCTCAGTCTGTCCTTTGCTCATAATCTTAACTGGAAACTTCACATCTCATCTCTTGCTAAAACAGCTTCTATGAAGTTAGGTGTTCTGAGGCGTCTCCGACAGTTTTTCTCGCCCCTTCAACTGCTTACTCTGTATAAGGGCCTTATCTGTCCCTGTATGGCAGTGGTTCCCAACCTGTGGTACGCATACCACTAGTGGTACACGAGGGCCTTCCAGGTGGTACGCGAGCACTTTCGGGGTCATGAACGATTTTTAGTTATTTTTACTTCACAAAATGTTTACTGCCTATGGCCCTAACATAAAATAAAATGATTTCCGATGTGCTGTGAGCAAAGTCATGCCCCGCATTGACCAGCTGGTGGAGAAGAAGCAGATGCAGCCCTCGCATTGAGTTGAATTTTTTTTAGTTCATTTGTGTGTTCTACTTGTAAAATTATGGTAAATAAAGTAATATCTGATCGAATTGAGTTTCTCTGGAACCAGGTGGTACGCGGCGACTGTACAGGACCTCCAAGTGGTACTAGATCACTAAAAGGTTGGGAACCACTGCTGTATGGAGTACTCTTTGCATGTTTGGGGGTGTTCCAGTCACACAGCTTTGCTTGATAGGGTGGAATCGAAAGCTCTTCGTCTCATCAACTCCCCTCTTCTGACTAACTGTCTCCAGTCTCTTTCTCACCACCGAAATGTTGCATCCCTTTCTATATTTTATCGCTATTTTCATGGTAACTGTTCTACAGATCTTGCTAACTGCATGGCTCCCCTTCTCCTGCGGCCATGCTGCACAAGGCTTTCTTCTTCCTCTTATCCCTATTCTGTCCAACTCTCTAATGCAAGAGTTAACCAGTATGCTCAATCATTCATCCCTTTCACTGGTAAACTCTGGAACTCCCTCCCTGCATCTGTATTTCCGAATTCCTACAACTTGCCTTCTTTTAAGAGGGAGGTATCGAGGCATTTGCTCCCCTAATTCTGGCTGACGGTTTTGGGACTTTTTGAACTCTTTGGAGAGCCAGCGCTCAAGTGGCCCTTTTTCTAACTTTCTTTTTTTTTTTGCCCTTGGCTGGCCCTCTTCCCTATATAAGAAAAAAAAAAAAAAATGTCATTAATTTTTTTCCATGTCCCCGGAGATGATTACTTGTGATCACCTTTATCAACTCTCTGTCCAATATGTCAATCTTGTTCACCAATTTATACATAATTATCATGTCTCCTCTTGTTCTTCTCTCTTCTAATGTGGTCAGCCCCAGTTTCCTCAGTCTTTCCTCATAGTCTAATTCCCTGAGTCCTGGTACCATCCTTGTTGCCAGCCTCTGTACCCTTTCCACCTTCTTCACATTTTTCTTCATATGCGGTGACCAGACACAAGCTGCATATTCTAACTGGGGTCTTATTAAGGTACATAATATCTTCATCATTCCTTCATCTAGGTAGTGGAATGCAAGGCCAATATTTTGAAGCATGTTATATGTTTTCCCAAAAATCTTGTTAATGTGTTTCTCCGGTGACAAAGTGTTTTGCAGTTACTCCTAAGTCTTTCTCCTCATTGGTCTCTTTAATTTTCTCATCACCCAGCCTGTAATCCCTGTTTGGTCTGTATCTACTTCTTCCCATTTTCATAACATGGGTCTTGTCTATATTAAATTCCATCTGCCACTCTTTACTCCACTCATATATTTTATCAAGATCTTCCTGTAACTTGTTACAATCTTCCACATTCTTTACTCTCCTCATAATTTTAGTATCATCTGCAAACATGTTCATGTAACTGTCAATTCCTACTGGCATATCATTAACATAAATCAAAAACATGATGGGACCAAGCACTGACCCTTGTGGAACTCCACTGGTTACCTTCTTCCACTCGGACTTCCTTCCTCTCACCACTGTTCTCATTTCTCTTCCCATTAAGTAATTTTCCATCCATTTTGCTAGTTTATCATTTACTCCTCCAATCTTCTTTAGTTTCCACATCAGTCTATTGTGTGGTACTTTATCAAAGGCCTTTCTCAAGTCCAGGTAGATAGCATCCACCCATCCCTCTCTATGTTGTAGTATGTCAGTCACTCTTGAATAAAAACATAATAAATTGGATATGCACGATCTTCCTTTTCTGAAACCAAACTGTCTTTCACTCAGAATGTTTTCACTTTCTAGATACTCACTCCACTTAGCTTTAATTACTTCTTCACATACCTTGCACAATATACTAGTCAACGATACTGGTCTATAATTTAGCGGTTCCATTCTACTACCATTCTTATATATAGGCACAATGTCAGCTCTTTTCCACTCTTTCGGGACTAATCCTGTTCGTATGGAGGTTTCCACAATATCAAATACGGGTTCAACAATTGATCCTTACATTCTTTTAGCAACCTCCCAGATATGCCATCAGGCCCCATTGATTTATTACTATCCAAATTGCTTATAATTTTCTTTACATCTTCCTTAGTAACCACGATGTCCTGCATTTGCTTTATTTCCGTAGGTCTTTCTCCTATAAAATGCTCCTTCTTTGTAAACACTTTGCAAAAGTTGTCGTTCAAAATTTCAGCTCTATCTCTAGCATCCTCATATACTTCTTCCCAGTTTTTACCTTTTCTATTGCCTCCCTTATATTTAGTTTTCCATTTATGAATTTGTAAAACATTTTAGGGTGTCTATCACAGTTTTCCACCACCCTCTGTTCATATTCCTTTTGTGCTGTTCTCCTTACTTCAACATATCTATTCCTTGCTGTTTTGTAAACTTCTCTTGATAATACATCACTGTTTTACTTCAGTTTCTTCCATGCCTTTTCTTTGTTCTTTTTGCTTCTTCACAATTTCTATTAAACCACTGTTTATTATTTAAAGTCCTCTTTCTGTGATATGGCACACACTTTTTCACAGCAGTTATATAAATCCATAAATTTATCGTATTTCAATTGCATATCCCTTTCCTGGTATACCACGGACCAGTCAATTTCATTAAAGGACTCCCTTATATGGTTATAATTTGCCCTAATATAATTAAATTTTTTCCTCCTGCATTCCACAATCTTATTCGTGCTTAATTCCGTATCCAGCTCAAAGCTTAGGACATCATGATCGCTTTTCCCCAAGGGACATTCATGTTCAATTTCCTCTTTTAGAGAGATTCCCCTGGTAAATACCAAATCCAACCTTGCTGCAACATCTTGTCCCCTGCACCTTGTTGGTGATCTCACCCACTGTGTCATCAAGTTATTTGTTGCTACCTTTAACAATTCCTCTGCCCACTCACCACTGTTCACCACTTCGTAGTCTTCCCACACTATTTCTTTACAATTAAAGTCTCCAACTATCATCACTCTATCCTTTCTGATGAGTTCTTGCTTCATTCTGTCTAGAGTATTTCTCATCACCATTTGATACTGTTCATATTCCCAAGCACTGGTTCTGGGTGGTATGTATACTGTTATAATATTAATGTCCCTCTTGCCATCTGTTATAAGCATACTTATCACTTCCTCATTTCTCTTACTATAGTTCACCTCCTTCACTATCAGATCTTCCTTAGTAAGAACCATTATACCACCACCTTTATTTTTTCTATCATTTCTCCATACTTTGTAGTGTTTTACAACAAACCAGTCTAGCTTTATTTCGGGCCTTAGCTTTGTTTCCACCACAGACATTATGTCTGGTTCATTATTTCTTAGGTAATCCATACATTCTAGCCTCGTAGACAGAAATCCATCTATATTCATGTAAGTCACTTGTATTCCATTCCTAGTCTCTTTCTTCCATGTAATGTCTATTCTGTCTGTTTTATCCACCACTTCTTTAGCCTCCCATTTCTCATCCTCCAAAAAACTTGGTCTTTTCCTCCTCTGTTCTTTCGTCATTCCTCTCTCTCACTTCAGTTACAAGCTCTTTCATTTTCATTCGTTCATCCTGTGACATATTTCTTCTTATGTAAATTGTTTTGGTTTCCTCAGAGTCCTTAAGTTTCCAAGCCCTCCTCAGCAAAGCCTCAGCTGCCACCTGAGACTTTAATTTCAATTTTAATGGTCTATTCTTGCCTTCCTCAAAAGCTCCTAATCTCACACTTTCTTCTACCTCAGCATATAGGCCCTCTTCCTCTACTGAGATCTTATTCAGTATAGACTTAATCCTGTCATTTTTCTTATCTCTCCTATCCTGCCAGTTCCTGTTAGTTTCCTCCCTGAATCCTGTTATGATCACACATATTTTCTTTTCAGCAATATCTCTCACCACACACTCATTTTCCTTTAGTGCCTTTACCATTTCACTCTGCATAATCACTTTATTTTCCTCTTCCTGCTTTTTCACTATCTCCCTAAAGGACCTTTGTGCCTTCTGATGTTCATGCTTCACTTCTTTCGTCCTGGCATCAATTAGGTTAAGGCATTCCTCCTTCCTCAAGTCCCCTTCGGATATTTTCTTCTTTATTTCTAGGAGTTTAGCCTTCATCTCTTCACATTGTTTCCTTAGTTGTTGGTTTTCTTTCTCCATTTCTACTTTTTCCCTCAATAGCTCTTTGTTCTCTATCGTTAACAAATAGATCTCTTTTTGAAGGAATCATTCTCGCTATGACTCTATCCAGTTTTTCTTCTATGGATAAAATGTTTAGGAACTTACTTTCTAATGCCTGAATTCTTGCATTCATATCTAATTTCTCCAGTCCTCTTGGAATAGTCACATACCCTTCAAAGTCCCGGGGCTAGTCTAGGCGTGGACGCCATGATTGTTATTGTCAGCTGATTATGGCCAAAACAATCACTGCCCACACTCTCCGCTCAGGGACCACTCTCCATATCCCTCACTTTCAACACTATGCGACAGTAGGGCATTAACAGGACATTAACACAGAGATACCGGGCCCTGTAACACCATAGGTTTCTCCTCTTCCCGTCCACAGCTGGAGCAGCCGTCCTCTCTCGGTGTGTGTGTGTGTGTATTTACCTAATTGTATTTACCTAATTGTAACATACGGAAAAGAGCTATGCTCGTGTTGTCCCGTCTCCATATCTATTAATGTCCAGCTTTTCTTAAAATCATGAATATTCCTTGCGTTGACCACTTCCACGTCTAAACTATTCCATGCTTCCACCCTTCTATGAGGAAGCTATATTTTTCACATCTCTCCTATAAGTGGCCATTTTAGTTTTTCCCATGCCCTCTCGACATTCTTTCATTCCACATACACAGATCTTCCCTATCCATTTTTCCATGCCAATCATCACTCTGTATATTGCTATCAGGTCTCCCCTTTCTCTTCTGTTTTCCAGGGTCGGAAGTTGCATTCTTTTCAGTCTGTCTTCATAAGTCAAATCTCTTAAGTCAGGCACCATTTTGTTGCAGCCCTCTGTACTTTCTCTAGTTTCCTTATGTGTTTCTTTAAGTTCGGAGCCCACTGTATTGTTGCATATTCAAGCCTCGGTCTTATCATTGCAGTAATTATTTTCTTCATCATTTCTTCATCTAAATATCGAACGCCACTCTTATGTTCCTCAATAAGTTCAATACTTCTCCAATTATTTTGTTTATATGTCTCTCTGGCGATAGGTCATTGGTAATTGTCACCCCAAGGTCTTTTTCTTCATGACTGGTTTTATGTCTTCATTTCCTATCTTGTACATACTCCTGATTCTTCTTTCACTCTTGCCAAACTCTATTTTCTTGCATTTTGTCGTGTTGAACTCCATTTGCCATGTACAGCTCCATTTCCATATTCTGTCCAAGTCTTCCTGGAGTAGTTCGCAATCTTTGTCACATCTCACTTTTCTTAACAATTTTGCATCGTCTGCAAATAGGCTCACATAACTGGACACCCCATCCACCATGTCATTTATGTAGACCGCGAACATTACTGGTGCCAACACTGATCCCTGTGGAACTCCACTCTCCACCAAGCCCCATTCTGATGGTCTGTCCTTAATTATTGTTCTCATTTCTCTTCCTACCAAAAGTCTTCCATCCATTTTAGTAAACTGCCATGCACTCCTCCTACCATTTCAAGTTTCCAGATCAGTCTCGGTGTGGTACCTTATCAAAGGCCTTTTTAAATCCAGATATATTCCATCAGCCCAACCATCTCTTTCCTGTATTACATCTATCACCCTCGAATAGTAACATATCAGGTTTGTCGTGCATGAACGCCCTTTTCTAAAACCAAATTGACACTCACAAAGTATGTCATTTTCTCCAAGAAGTCTGTCCATCTATTCTTCACCACCCTCTCACACATCTTAGCTACCACACTTGTAAGTGACACTGGTCTATAGTTCAATGGGTCTCTCTTGTTACCTGATTTATAGATTGGGACAATGTTAGCTCTTTTCCAGTCTTGGGGCACTACACCTTCCCTTAATGAGGCATCAATTACTTCACAAACTTTTTCTGCCAGTTGCTCCTGCATTCTCTTAAAATCCATCCTGATACCCCATCAGGTCCCACAGCTTTTCTCACTTCTAAACTCCCCATCATATTCTTGATCTCCTCCACAGTTACTTGAAACTCCTTCATAATCCCTTTCTGTTCCATTACCAGTGGTTTGTCAAAAGCAGTCTCCTTTGTGAATACCTTCCGAAAGCATCCATTCATAGCCTCTGCCATTTCCTGGGATCCTCACTGCATACTCCATTTACTTCTAAACTTTCAATACTTTCTCTATTTTTGATGTTGTTGTTCACATGTCTGTAAAAAGCCTTGGTTGGTCTTTACATTTATCAATTATATCCTTTTCTTGTTTCTTTCTTTCTTCTCTTCTAATCAACACATATTCATTTCTTGCTCTTTTGTAACTTTCCACTGCTTAATCCGTCTTTTCCTTCTCCACCTCTTCCATGCATCCTCTTTTCTTGTTCTAGCCTTTTCACATCTATCGTTAAACCAGTCCTGCTTTCCAACTTCTCTATGTTGTCTTATTGGTACAAATTTTTCTCACCTTCTTTGTATATTTTTATAAATTCCTTCCACTTTTCATTTGCTCCTTAGCACTCTTGAATTTCATCCAATTTGTCTCTTGAAAGAATTTCTTTAGGTTTCCAAAATCTGTCTTGGCATAATTCCATCTTCCCACTTTATATTCTTCATTTCTTCTAGATTTCTCTTCATCTATCACCTTGAACTCCAAAACTGCATGATCACTCTTTGCTAAAGGGCACTCCACCCTCATCTCCTCAATGACCATTGGCTCTGTACTAAAGACCAAGTCCAGTCTTGACGATGCTCCCTCTCCTCCAAACCTAGTATCTTCTTTGACCCACTGAGTTAACACATTTTCCATTGCCAGTGTCAATAGTGTATTTCCCATGTTGTCTCTGATCCTTCCATTGACCAGTCCTCCCAACACACCTCTTTACAATTAAAATCTCCCATCATTATAGTTCGTTCACAGCCACCCAACATTTCTTCCAGACATGTTCCTGTATCACTTATCATTTCTTCATATTCCTGTACTGACCATGCATTTGTCTTAGGTGGTACGTACACCACTATGTAGTGCCTCTTTTTCCTTCATTAGTTTCTGCTCTGATCTTTAGCACTTCTGCCTTTCCCATACCTTCTTTCACTTGATCCACCTTTATATCTTTTTAACCAGCAACATCACTCCTCCTCCCATCTTACCTACTCTATTTCTTTTCCAAACATTATATTTCCTTCTCCAACCATCATCAGGTCTTCTCCTCTCTCAGTTTTGTTTCAGTAAGACCCACAATATCTGGGTTCTTGTCCCTCAAGTAATCGTTGAGTTCTAAAATCCCGATATCACTCCATTTATGTTGGAATACATTACATTCCGCTCATACGTAAGTTTCTTTAGTCCTTTCTTGCTGTACTTTTCTGGGTTATGAACCACTTCCTCAGTCTCATATCCAAGATTCTCCAGAAAAACTCTTTCTTCTCCTCTTCTGTCCTCTCTTCATTTTTTTCAAAGCCTCCTTTCTCAACTCATTTAACATTTCTCTTTCCTTTTCACCGAGATCTCTTCTCAACCAAATCTTCCTTGTTGTTTCCTGCTGGGCTAGCCTCCATGACTTCTCCACCAATTCATCTACATCCTTTTGTGACTTAAGTTTGATTCTTATTGGCCTCATACCTTCTCCTGTGAACTTTCCAATTCTATGGAAGTCCTCTATTTCTTGTACTAGGTCTTTTCCTCCTCCTGCACCACATTAATGATATTATTTATCACCTTTTTATGTTTTCTCTCTCTCCATTTTACTCGGTGTCTTATCCTCCTCCACACCAAATATCACCACACATCTCTTTTTGTCTACAGTTTCCCTCACCAATGTCTCATTTGACTTAATAACCTTCACCACTTTCTCAGCAATCTTCTCTTCTATGATCTGTTGATCTATAATTTCAGCAAGGCCCAAAGTTTTCTCCCCAGACTCTTTGATTTCCTTTTCCAGACTTGCAACTTTGTAATTTACCTCCTTTCTTTCCACTTCCTGACTTTTTTTCCATTCAGCCTGCTTCTCCATCACTTTTCCTAAAGATTCTCCACATTTCTCGCAATTCACTTTAATTAGCTTAACTTCCTCTTTCAGTACTTCATTTTCCTTCTTCATATCGGCACACTCTTTCATTACATTGTCATAACTCGTTTCCAGGCCCCATACTTTTCAAACAGTTTTCAATTTTACCTTCCAACTCCAGAATTTTCTTCACATAAACGCTCTTCTCCATTATTCCTTGAAATCCTGTGAAGTCTGATTCATCCTTCGAGTTCACGGCCGCCATGTTGCGCAGATGTAAACAAACCAGCTGATGGCTCAAACGCAGGCTACAGTTTATATTCACCTTCCTGGACATTATTTTGCTAATCAACAGTTAACATGACTATATGGAGACGGGACAAACATTACAAGCTCCTTTCCCACCTTGGTTACTCTTAGGCAATGGTAACTGTAGAATTAGAGATGATTTCTCTGGAGCTCAGCGACCACATCCGCCATCGACGTGTGTGTGTGTGTATTTACCTAATTGTATTTACCTAATTGTAACATACGGGAAAAGAGCTATGCTCGTGTTGTCCCGTCTCCATATCTATTAATGTCCAGCTTTTCTTAAAATCATGAATATTCCTTGCGTTGACCACTTCCACGTCTAAACTATTCCATGCTTCCACCCTTCTATGAGGAAGCTATATTTTTCACATCTCTCCTATAAGTGGCCATTTTAGTTTTTCCCATGCCCTCTCGACATTCTTTCATTCCACATACACAGATCTTCCCTATCCATTTTTCCATGCCAATCATCACTCTGTATATTGCTATCAGGTCTCCCCTTTCTCTTCTGTTTTCCAGGGTCGGAAGTTGCATTCTTTTCAGTCTGTCTTCATAAGTCAAATCTCTTAAGTCAGGCACCATTTTTGTTGCAGCCCTCTGTACTTTCTCTAGTTTCCTTATGTGTTTCTTTAAGTTCGGAGCCCACTGTATTGTTGCATATTCAAGCCTCGGTCTTATCATTGCAGTAATTATTTTCTTCATCATTTCTTCATCTAAATATACGAACGCCACTCTTATGTTCCTCAATAAGTTCAATACTTCTCCAATTATTTTGTTTATATGTCTCTCTGGCGATAGGTCATTGGTAATTGTCACCCCAAGGTCTTTTTCTTCATGACTGGTTTTATGTCTTCATTTCCTATCTTGTACATACTCCTGATTCTTCTTTCACTCTTGCCAAACTCTATTTTCTTGCATTTTGTCGTGTTGAACTCCATTTGCCATGTACAGCTCCATTTCCATATTCTGTCCAAGTCTTCCTGGAGTAGTTCGCAATCTTTGTCACATCTCACTTTTCTTAACAATTTTGCATCGTCTGCAAATAGGCTCACATAACTGGACACCCCATCCACCATGTCATTTATGTAGACCGCGAACATTACTGGTGCCAACACTGATCCCTGTGGAACTCCACTCTCCACCAAGCCCCATTCTGATGGTCTGTCCTTAATTATTGTTCTCATTTCTCTTCCTACCAAAAGTCTTCCATCCATTTTAGTAAACTGCCATGCACTCCTCCTACCATTTCAAGTTTCCAGATCAGTCTCCGGTGTGGTACCTTATCAAAGGCCTTTTTTAAATCCAGATATATTCCATCAGCCCAACCATCTCTTTCCTGTATTACATCTATCACCCTCGAATAGTAACATATCAGGTTTGTCGTGCATGAACGCCCTTTTCTAAAACCAAATTGACACTCACAAAGTATGTCATTTTTCTCCAAGAAGTCTGTCCATCTATTCTTCACCACCCTCTCACACATCTTAGCTACCACACTTGTAAGTGACACTGGTCTATAGTTCAATGGGTCTCTCTTGTTACCTGATTTATAGATTGGGACAATGTTAGCTCTTTTCCAGTCTTGGGGCACTACACCTTCCCTTAATGAGGCATCAATTACTTCACAAACTTTTTCTGCCAGTTGCTCCTGCATTCTCTTAAAATCCATCCTGATACCCCATCAGGTCCCACAGCTTTTCTCACTTCTAAACTCCCCATCATATTCTTGATCTCCTCCACAGTTACTTGAAACTCCTTCATAATCCCTTTCTGTTCCATTACCAGTGGTTTGTCAAAAGCAGTCTCCTTTGTGAATACCTTCCGAAAGCATCCATTCATAGCCTCTGCCATTTCCTGGGATCTTCACTGCATACTCCATTTACTTCTAAACTTTCAATACTTTCTCTATTTTTGATGTTGTTGTTCACATGTCTGTAAAAAGCCTTGGTTGGTCTTTACATTTATCAATTATATCCTTTTCTTGTTTCTTTCTTTCTTCTCTTCTAATCAACACATATTCATTTCTTGCTCTTTTGTAACTTTCCCACTGCTTAATCCGTCTTTTCCTTCTCCACCTCTTCCATGCATCCTCTTTTCTTGTTCTAGCCTTTTCACATCTATCGTTAAACCAGTCCTGCTTTCCAACTTCTCTATGTTGTCTTATTGGTACAAATTTTTCTCACCTTCTTTGTATATTTTTATAAATTCCTTCCACTTTTCATTTGCTCCTTAGCACTCTTGAATTTCATCCAATTTGTCTCTTGAAAGAATTTCTTTAGGTTTCCAAAATCTGTCTTGGCATAATTCCATCTTCCCACTTTATATTCTTCATTTCTTCTAGATTTCTCTTCATCTATCACCTTGAACTCCAAAACTGCATGATCACTCTTTGCTAAAGGGCACTCCACCCTCATCTCCTCAATGACCATTGGCTCTGTACTAAAGACCAAGTCCAGTCTTGACGATGCTCCCTCTCCTCCAAACCTAGTATCTTCTTTGACCCACTGAGTTAACACATTTTCCATTGCCAGTGTCAATAGTGTATTTCCCCATGTTGTCTCTGATCCTTCCATTGACCAGTCCTCCCAACACACCTCTTTACAATTAAAATCTCCCATCATTATAGTTCGTTCACAGCCACCCAACATTTCTTCCAGACATGTTCCTGTATCACTTATC
Organism: Portunus trituberculatus; assembly: GCF_017591435.1. Taxonomy (NCBI): domain Eukaryota; kingdom Metazoa; phylum Arthropoda; class Malacostraca; order Decapoda; family Portunidae; genus Portunus; species Portunus trituberculatus. Next base: position 17,633,538 of record NC_059302.1, on the reverse strand, counting down.
ATTTCTTCATATTCCTGTACTGACCATGCATTTGTCTTAGGTGGTACGTACACCACTATGTAGTGCCTCTTTTTCCTTCATTAGTTTCTGCTCTGATCTTTAGCACTTCTGCCTTTCCCATACCTTCTTTCACTTGATCCACCTTTATATCTTTTTAACCAGCAACATCACTCCTCCTCCCATCTTACCTACTCTATTTCTTTTCCAAACATTATATTTCCTTCTCCAACCATCATCAGGTCTTCTCCTCTCTCAGTTTTGTTTCAGTAAGACCCACAATATCTGGGTTCTTGTCCCTCAAGTAATCGTTGAGTTCTAAAATCCCGATATCACTCCATTTATGTTGGAATACATTACATTCCGCTCATACGTAAGTTTCTTTAGTCCTTTCTTGCTGTACTTTTCTGGGTTATGAACCACTTCCTCAGTCTCATATCCAAGATTCTCCAGAAAAACTCTTTCTTCTCCTCTTCTGTCCTCTCTTCATTTTTTTCAAAGCCTCCTTTCTCAACTCATTTAACATTTCTCTTTCCTTTTCACCGAGATCTCTTCTCAACCAAATCTTCCTTGTTGTTTCCTGCTGGGCTAGCCTCCATGACTTCTCCACCAATTCATCTACATCCTTTTGTGACTTAAGTTTGATTCTTATTGGCCTCATACCTTCTCTTGTGAACTTTCCAATTCTATGGAAGTCCTCTATTTCTTGTACTAGGTCTTTTCCTCCTCCTGCACCACATTAATGATATTATTTATCACCTTTTTATGTTTTCTCTCTCTCCATTTTACTCGGTGTCTTATCCTCCTCCACACCAAATATCACCACACATCTCTTTTTGTCTACAGTTTCCCTCACCAATGTCTCATTTGATTTAATAACCTTCACCACTTTCTCAGCAATCTTCTCTTCTATGATCTGTTGATCTATAATTTCAGCAAGGCCCAAAGTTTTCTCCCCAGACTCTTTGATTTCCTTTTCCAGACTTGCAACTTTGTAATTTACCTCCTTTCTTTCCACTTCCTGACTTTTTTTCCATTCAGCCTGCTTCTCCATCACTTTTCCTAGAGATTCTCCACATTTTCGCAATTCACTTTAATTAGCTTAACTTCCTCTTTCAGTGCTTCATTTTCCTTCTTCATATCGGCACACTCTTTCATTACATTGTCATAACTCGTTTCCAGGCCCCATACTTTTCAAACAGTTTTCAATTTTACCTTCCAACTCCAGAATTTTCTTCACATAAGCGCTCTTCTCCATTATTCCTTGAAATCCTGTGAAGTCTGATTCATCTTTCGAGTTCACGGCCGCCATGTTGCGCAGATGTAAACAAACCAGCTGATGGCTCAAACGCAGTCTATAGTTTATATTTACCTTCCCTGGACATTATTTTGCTAATCAACAGTTTACATGACTATATGGAGACGGGACAAACATTACCAGCTCCTTTCCCACCTTGGTTACTCTTAGGCAATGGTAACTGTAGAATTAGAGATGATTGGTCTGGAGCTCAGCGACCACATCCGCCATCGACGATGTGTGTGTGTGTGTGTATGTGTGTTTGGGTGTATCTAGGCTGGTTTTGGGTGTGTTTGAGTGTGTATACGAGTGTTTTGGGTATACATGAGTGGTTTTTTTTAGTATATATATGACTGTGTGTGGATGTGTATTGGTGTGTGGCGCGACTGAACAGTATGACAACACAACACAACACCGCCGCCAACACCACCATCACAACTGTGTGTCTGTAAGTGTGTGGTGCTTTGTTTGGGCCATTCCCATGTGGGGATTTCCAATTTTGTATGTAGACAGATAGATAGACAATACTGGATATACTACTTCTACCTTGCAGGTACTGTCGGCCTTTTGCAGAGGAGGCAAGTCGACTGGCAGGAACTCTAGTATCTGTGGAGGCCTTGGTAGAAGCTTGGCAGGACACACAGGAGAATGTGAAGCTTCTCCTTTCACATACTCTTGCATCTGGGTTCTCAAAGGCCCCTGAACTAAGAGCCCGTTATCGGAAGGTAAGTATTACTAGCCTGAATATCACAAAAGTGTTATAAGAGATATTCTTTGTTTCATTTAATGCTACAGTTAGAAAAAAAGAGTGAATTTTACTGAAACAAATATGCTGGTTTTATGTTAGACATAATGGCTTTGAAAGTGTGTGTTGTGAGGGCTTATTTTTATTGTCATGGTGGAAATATTGTAATGCATTGAATTATGATATTTGATATTTATACAGTTCATGGAGAAACTGAGAAAACCTTGGACAAAGAGAAGGTCTTTATTACCAAAACATTTGGACACCCATCCTTAAACCAAAGAAAAATGATTTTTTTCTGCTTTGTCCTGTTTTCTTATCATCAAATTCAATTATTTTTGTTATATTCAATCATAAAGTGGAGGACTATCTGGTAGAGTAATCAATGGAAATATTTTCTATTTATTTAAGGTTGATGATGCATTATACAAGTTAGGGTTGAAGGTTAATCCTTTCACAGCAATATGCAACAGCTCACAGCACTAAAAGCAATGTATGAAATCTTTGTAAATTTCTACCATGGAGATAAAAAGTATAGCTTTTGAAATTTCCATGTGGTAGAATATTTATATGTGGCTTTAGATCAAGAAAAGATGTCCCAGAATGGTTATTAACCAAGGAAAGATGTGTCAAATACTCATAGTTTCAAAAGGGTTAACCCATACAACGTTATGCTTTGTCAGACATAGGGGTCTTGTGAGGCTGCACTTTTTTAATGTATTCTTTTTATTTACCTCATACAATGAGAGACAAAAGTAAATAATCTCACATAATAAAGTTGACTCTCGATTAACATGAGTTTGAATAGTGTAATTTTTTATTTAACATGACTTGATATTAAAGGAGATACGATCAAGTAATGTGATTTATTCAATTTAATATGGGTTAACTCAACTCGATGACATTACATGCACCCACTCTGCTTCTGGGTTGGAACTGCACTGAAATGCTCTCGGCTGCATTCTTAAACAATACCTTCCACCTTCATCAGTTGAAGAATACTGTCTGGGAGAAATCAGTATTAACCCATTAGTGTCCAGCCATACTCGTAGATCCTGTTTGAATTATTTGATGAAATTTGGTACAGATGGTGTTTATTGGATAAAGAATACAAATCAGAAGAAATAAAAAAAAATTTAATTTGGAATTTAGGAAATCATGCATGTCCTTTAAAGTACTCGTGGGCACTATCCCTGAAAAAAAAAAAAAAAACTTGTTAAATATACAAAGTAGGAAAATTGAAAGAAAAAGCTAGAAATTTGTATATATCATGATATTTATTGAATCTCAATAACTGTTTGGGAATAAATGCATATTCTTTAAGAAATCTAACTTAGCAAGATCACAGATGATTTTTTTTATTCATTACTGAAATATTTTTACAGTTTAGTTCGAACTTCATCATGTCATCATGAAGCTGACAAATAAGCATTGTTTTCATTTCTACACAGGACTGAATAAAGCTCAAGAGAGGTATGCTTCCATTATCCTTTATGCCCATCACCATTCCCACCTTGCAATAAAGATACCAGGATTGGATAAAAAAAGACATTCATAAAACCAGTTATGCAGTGCCCAATGCCACTTTCAGTTGCAAGTTCTGATAGCATAGCACGCACATCACCATATTATCTAAAAAGTCTACTCTGCACATGTGGGTGTTGTAGAATTTGATGGTGTTAGTCAGGTCTACTTATGTCTTTTCCTCTCCTGTGAGGAATACCTGAACAGAAAAAGAATGTGTAAATTCACTATATATATATATATATATATATATATATATATATATATATATATATATATATATATATATATATATATATATATATATATATATATATATATATATACAGTCAACCCTCGGCTATCGCGACTTCGGCTATCGCGTTTTATTGCTATCGCGCACCCATGAAAAGCTGCTAAAATTTCATTATCGCGACCTCAAATGCCTGCTATAGCGCGCCCCGCCATGACGTCATGGAATATCTGAGCGCTAATTGGCCAAAACCGCCTTCCCGCCAAGATCAATTCGGCTATCGCGTTTTCGGCTATGGCGCGGCTATTTCGGTCCCAATTGGGCGCGATAGCCGAGGTTAAGTGTGTGTAAATAAATAAATAAATAAATAAATATATATATATATATATATATATATATATATATATATATATATATATATATATATATATATATACACACTCCTTCATAAGTAGAAAGTGTCAAAATCTTTCAAACTCAAACTCCCCTCGAGACTTATGGCATCTAGCCAAAAACATCTCCAATAACTTCACTTCTTCATCTTTCCCTCCTTTATTTCATCCTGATGGCACCACTGCCATCTCTTCTGTCTCTAAAGCTGATCTCTCAAACCTTTGCTCACAACTCCACCTTGGACGATTCTGGGATTGTCCCTCCCTCTCTTCCTCCCTCTGACTATTTCATGTGTACAATTAAAATTATTCGTAATGATGTTTTCCATGCCCTCGCTGGCCTAAACCCTCGGAAGGCTTATGGTCCTGATGGGATACCTCCTATTGTTCTCAAAAACTGTGCTTCCGTGCTTGCACCTTGCCTGGGCAAACTTTTCCAACTTTTTCTATCAACTTCTACCTTTCCTTCCTGCTGGAAGTTTGCCTACATTCAGCCTGTTCCTAAAAAGAATGACCGTTCTAACCCCTCAAACTATCGTCCTATAGTTTTAATCTCTTCCTTGTCTAAAGTTTTTGAATCTATCCTGAATAGGAAGATTCTCAAACATCTGTCACTTCACAATCTTCTGTCTGATCGCCAGTATGGCTTCCGTCAAGGTTGCTCTACTGGTTTAGTGTTAGACATATGAAAAGCCTTTGATAGAGTCTAGCACAAAGCTTTGATTTCAAAACTGCTCTCCTACGGCTTCTATCCTTCTCTCTGCAACTTTATCTCATGTTTCCTTTCTGACCTCTCTATTGGTGCTGTGGTAGATGGCCACTGTTCTTCTCCTAAATCTATTAATAGTTCTGTCCTTTCATCCACTCTCTTTCTATTATTCATTAATAACCTTCTTAACCAAACTTCTTGCCCTATCCACTCCTACGCTGATGATACCACCCTACATCTTTCCACGTCCTTTCAGAGAAAACCAACCCTTCAGAAAGTCAACAGATCATGCAGGGACGCCACAGAACGCCTGACTTTCAATCTTTCTAAGATTTCTGGTTTGGAGCACAGAAAATCTAGTAGTTTTCAATGCCTCAAAAACTCAATTCCTCCATCTATCAACTCGACACAACCTTCCAGACAACTATCCTCAACTGTCTCTCTCTTCCACAATGAATATCCTCGGTCTTTCCTTTGCTCATAATCTTAACTGGAAACTTCACATCTCATCTCTTGCTAAAACAGATTCTATGAAGTTAGGTTTTCTGAGGCGTCTCCGCCAGTTTTTCTTGCCCCTCCAACTGCTTACTCTGTATAATGGCCTTATCCGTCCCTGTATGGAGTACTCTTCGCATGTTTGGGTGTTTCCAGTGTTACGTTCACTGGTTAAACTGGTAAGATTGGCATCGGGGAGCCGATGGCCAATAACAATAAAAAAAAAACACTGCAGGTTCAACTGGTGAGGAAATGCAAAGGGTACACTTTAAAAAGCTATTTTAATAACCCATAATGAAATTGACACACATAGATATAACATGAAACATGAAACACAGATATATAACATGAAACACTGGAAAATGACATACACATATACATATAACAGAAATAAATACAACAATAAAGAACCCAACTTAATAACTAACAATAATCCTAATCCTATATGGAGGCAATGTGGAAAACACGGGACGAGGGGAAGTGATACTTATGCGGTGTCGCAGTGGTGAAGTGCTGGGTGATGGTTGATCCCACGGTAGACCCAAGAGGCGTTGTGTTCACTGGTTGAGGCCTGGACCTCAACTGACTTTCAGAAAGCCAAGAGCTGGCTTAACACTTCCGGTTGAGTCGAATGGGGCCGCGTGAATCCAACTTCGGGACAGTAGCGGGGCTTCATGAAACGGTGACGTGGAGGGTTCATGAGACGGTAGCGTGGAAGGTTCACGAGACGGTGACGTGGAAGGGGAGGCAGAGAGGTGGCGAACGAGGTAACAAGCGGAAGAGGTGATGGTAGTGGAGTATGTTACAGGCGGGCCGTAACATTTCCTCCCCCTAAGACCTCCGTAGTGGGCTTATGAAGGAGGTGAGACGGGAGATCTTGATAAGGCGGCGGCGATGATGTTGTCCATCCCCTTGATATGGTGGACTTCCAAGTTGAAGGGTTGAGTTAATAAGGCCCACCTAAGAATGCGTTGGTTTCGATTCTTCATGGCGTGAAGAAAGGCCAGAGGATTGTGATTGGTGAAGACCTTCGTAGTTTGAGGACCAGGATGAAGGTAGCACTCAAAACGTTGGAGCGCCAGGACGAGTGCCAGAGCCTCCTTCTCGATGGTGGAGTAGTTGAGTTGATATTTCTTCAGCTTGGCAGAGTGATAGGCGATGGGATGGAGGATGCCGCTTGTGGGGTCCGTTTGTTGTAGGACAGCACCCACTCCAACTCCACTCGCGTCCACTTGTAGATGGAAGGGGCGGGAGTGATTTGGCGTCCAGACCACTGGTTCAGAGGAGAGGATCGCCTTGAGGTGTTGGAAGGCTTGGTCACAGGTCGGGGTCCAGTGGAAGGGGACGGAAGTGCTGATAAGGTTCGTCAGGGGGTGACCAGGGTGGAGAAGTTCTTACAGAATCTTCTGTAGAAACCAGCCATCCCCAAGAACCTCCGAAGACGGGTCAGATGTGTCACCAAGTCGTCCGAAGTCACCACCAGGTCGTCCAGATATGCAGATGTTCCCTCTAAGTCCTGGGTGATGTAATTTTTAGCCCTCTGGAAGGTTGCGGGAGCATTAGACAAGCCGAAGGGCATCACTGTGTATTGGTATAGTCCGAAGGGGGTGATGAAGGCGGATATTATTCGGGCCTCGTCCGAGAGGGAAATCTGGTAGTAACCCTTAAGTAAATCTATGGTGGTTACAAATTTGGCTACTCCTATGCTATCTATAAGGTCCTCTATCAAGGGCAATGGGTAGGAGTCTGGCACCGTCACTTTATTTAATTTCCTGTAGTCGGTGCAAAATCGACTACTACCATCTGGCTTAGATGTTAACAGGCAGGGAGAAGCCCAGGGGGATATACTAGGTTTTGCAAAGTGATGACAGAGCAGATAGTCTACCTCTTTTTTCATCAAGTCTCTTTTAATGGGTGAAATGCGATAGGCTGGTTGTCTTATAGGCTTGATGTCATTAGATATTAATGTTATGTCATGTTGGATATCAGTACAAAGTCCTGGAAGGTCACCTGTGATTTCTGAAAAGTCTAGCAATAACTTTTTAAGATCAGACTGTTGTGAAGGTGTTAAAGAAAGAAACACCTCATCAAGGTTGGACATGATTTGGGTGTTTGAGGGGCGTCCTTTAGGTGACGAGAAGAGGAATTCGATGTCGGACTCTTCCTCTGGAGGCACAGGACCAGACTCCTTCCCTACCACACATACAGGTACAGTGCGAGAGAAGTCGTCCTCTGGTTCTCTGGAGTGGTAAGGTTTCATTAGATTAATATGAACTAGTTTGGAATCCTTACGACGGTCAGGAGTGTGGACCACATAATTTAATGGACTTAGTTTTTGAGCCACAACATAAGGTCCCATGAACTTACTGTGAAGAGCATTGCCTGGAGTGGGGAGAAAAAATAAAACCCTGTCTCCTGGTTTGAAACTTCTCATGACAGATTTGGGAAGAGAATTCTGTTGCATTTTAGTTTGAGATTTGAGGAAGTTTGATTTGGCAAAAGATCTGACTTCACTGATTTTATTCTTAAGGTTACTGTGTTACGTTCACCGGTTAAACTGGTAAGATTCGCATCGGGGAGCCGGTGAACAATAACAATAAAAAAAAAAACACTGCAGGTTCAACTGGTGAGGAAATGCAAAAGGGGGCACTTTAAAAAGCTATTTTAATAACCCATAATGATATTGACACACATAGATATAACATGAAACATGAAACACAGATATATAAAATGAAACACAGGAAAATGACATACACATATACATATAACACAGTAATAAATACAACAATAAAGAACCCAACTTAATACCTAACAATAATCCTAATCCTACATAGAGGCAATGTGGAAAGCACGGACGAGGGGAAGTGATACTTATGCGGTGTCGCAGTGGTGAAGTGCTGGGTGATGGTTGGTCCCACGGTAGACCCAAGAGGCGTTGTGTTCACTTGTTGAGGCTTGGATCTCAACATGCATTCCAGAAAGCTAAGAGCTGGCTCAAAACTTTCGGTTGAGTCGAAAGGGGCCGCGTGAATCCAACTTCGGGACAGTAGTGGGGCTTCATGAAACGGTGACGTGGAGGGTTCATGAAACGGTGGCGTGGAAGGTTCACGAGACGGTGACGTGGAAGGGGAGGCGGAGAGGTGGCGAACGAGGTAACAAGCGGAGGAGGTGATGGTAGTAATGTATGTTACGGGCGGGCCGTAACAACTGATGTAGTCAGACACACTGGGGCTTGAAGGAGTATTTTGAGTAGACCATTGATCCTTTAATTTTTTGAGAGGCCCCCTGTTCTGTCTACCATAGAGTAATTCAAAAGGGGAGTAACCTAAAGAATCTTGAGGAGATTCCCTTAAAGCGATGAGAAGGAAAGAGATACTTTCATTCCAGTCTCCTTGATGCTCCAAGCAATACTTCTTCATCATGGATTTTAATGTTTGGTGAAACCGCTCCAGACAGCCTTGGGATTGGGGGTTGTAAGCCGAGGAGGTAACATGGTCGATATTTAGCTCATTCACTATCTGTTGGAAAAAATTGCTTGTGAAATTGCTACCCTTGTCAGGCTGAATTTGTTTTGGAATTCCTACTGAGGTGAAAAAATGTATTAGATGTTTTACAATGGTCTTTGATGTGATGTTCTTAAGAGGGAATGCTTCAGGGTACCTGGTAGTGGGATCCATGAGGGTTAACAAATACTGATTCCCTCGTTTGGTTTTGGGTAAGGGCCCTACGTAGTCTAGAACGATCTTTTTGAAGGGCTCCGTCTGAACTGGAATGGGCGTCAGAGGAGCTGGCACAAGGCGTTCGTTAGGTTTACCCACAATTTGACATATGTGACATGTTTTTACATAGTGTGACACATCCTTTTTCATTTCTGGCCAAAATAAATGTTGAAAAGCCTTCTTGTAGGTTTTTTGGATGCTTAGATGACCTGACAATCCATCATGAGGTAGTTCTATAATGGCTGGTATTACAGACAAGGGGATGACAACTTGATGTGTTTCTGACCAGGTGTCTAGTTGTTTCAGTTCAGGAGGTCTGTAGGCACGCATCAGGAGGCCTTCCTGATAATAAAACCATGGCAATTTAGACATATTCTTTGTCTCACTGGCAACATGTCTGATCTTAGCCAAAGTGAGATCCTGTTCCTGAGCATTAATTAAATTCTCCTTTGAAATTATGTTATTGTACAAGTTGTCAGTAGAGGCAATCATTGGTGGAGGAGGTGGTGAAAGGGCAGGGGACTTGGACTGAGACCTGGTGACTGCACATACTGGGAAGAAGTGGGGGGATGTTTCGTCCAGGGTCTTAGTGGGACTTTCTGTTAAGGGAGAATCAAGAACAATTAAGTTTGGAACAGCCAAGTTACCCGCAAGATCATTACCTAGTACGAGATGTACCCCAGGTACTGGCAGTTCACCAGGTTTAATGGCTACCACAACCTCTCCTGAAATGAACGTGCACTGTAAGCTAATATTAGCCAAGGGATAAGAGAGCTGTGATTCGAGACCTGTAAGGATCACCTTCTCCTCAGTGAAAGCCTGTTTGATGTTAGGAATGACATCTTCCCTTAAGATGGATTGGGCAGCACCTGTATCATGCAGAACCTTGACATTTATTGCCTTGTCTTTACCATAAGTCAGGGACACTTTACCTTGATACATGTACGAGTCATAAAGTTCTAGAGGAGAGTTGACAGGGTTAGCTAGGGCCACTGGTTTCTTGTTCTCAAATGTGTTAGGTTTAGGGGCCACAAAAGAAAGTTGACGTTGAGAGGCCTTGCAATTTCGGTGTCTACATTTTTGGATCGTGTGTCCTGGTTTCTTACAGTATGTACACCAGGAGGAATTATATGCATTTGGCGAGAATCCGGTCGGCTTACCACCCGCGCCCCCAAAACCTTCCCCAAAGGAGGACCTAACATTAGTTAGTGAACCACGACCTCTACTACCCAGGGATCCCATCAACAAAGCAAACGCATCAGCCACTTTAGCGGCAGACATAAGATCACTCTCTCCCCGTTCTTCCACATGCCTCAGAATATTAAAGTGTAACTTGTTCTTCCATTCTTCCAGGACCATTAGATTGAGCAACTCCGAAAAGGTGGTAATGTTAAGGGCGGCTAACCATTTCTTAAATTGTCTTAGTTTTTCACAAGCAAATTCAACATAGGTGTGAGAGTCTGGTTTTACATACTTTCGGAACTGTTGTCTGTATCCATCAGAAGTGATAGAGTAGGCGTCTAGAATGTTACCTTTAATCTCTTCGTATTCTACCTCATGACTAAAGCCGTTGCATACCCTATAAGCTTTTCCTACTAGCTTAGGGACAATCAGAGACACCCACTGATCCTTGGGCCATTTATTCCTATTAGCAATGCTCTCAAAAGCGCAAAATGTAATTCTCTCTCTTTATCTTTATCTTCTTTTTCTGCCTGTAGTTGCATTTCTTTCGCTTCTTTTTCTGCCTGTAGTTGCATTTGTTTCGCTTTTTTTTTCTGCCTGTAGTTGCATTTGTTTTTCATGCATCCGGTATTCTAGTTTAAGCTTCTCAATTTCCCACTGACTTATCCTACTCTTATCCTGTTCTTCCTGGGGACTGTGTATTATAGTCCTCGTAGAGGCTGACATGGGAGTTAACTCTTCTATGGCATTTCCTAGCAACTGACCTTCTTGCACTAGATGTTCAACAACTACATTCTTAATGACCTCTTTAGTCATCTGAGACGTGATGGGAACATCAAAATGTTTAGCGATGGCTTTCCATTGGACCTTCTTTATATTAGCATCTTTAAGTTCCAGAGAAGGATCAGCACAAAAATCTTCAACGTTAAACTGAGCGGAAGCCATATTAAGTAGATGTTAAACCACAAAAAAAAAAAAAATGATAAGCGAATTACTTAAGTGAGGAACTTGGCAGAGTGATAATAAAGGCAACCTTGGAAATTACCTAGATTATACTTAAGCAAACACTTATGAGTACAATCACTAATGAGAGGTAAACTAGAGAGTTATGGCATTAAGAGGGATCCGGATTACTCTAGTTACGAGACTTGAGAGTGAGGAGCAAATTGTACTTAGACTTGTTATTGATAAGGAGGCGGATTAGTCTGAGAGACTAGTTAAAACGGCCGATTCTAACTAGCGAGAAAAATGATCCAAGTGAGGGATTGAGGGTTCGCATGAACATATGATGATCCCAACACTTGGATAACACTTATTACACACCTGCCTATGTGCAAAAAATAGAGATAAGTGCTATCGGTGAACATGCCTTTCTACCTGGTTTCCTGCTCTACCACTGCTATGCGATACCAATGAAAGTCACGAAGCACGTTTAACCCAAAAGGAGCTACTTGATCGCACAAAGGTAAATTTAAACCACACGCAGAGTAAGTCACAGAAAAAAAACACATCAAAGTCACAACACCACAGAAACACAAGAAAAAATAATATAATCACAGAAAAAAAGTCACTGGAAAAATGGAACACTGAACAAGGGTTATAATGGTCCTGTCACGGTCGCCAATTGTTACGTTCACCGGTTAAACTGGTAAGATTGGCATCGGGGAGCCGGTGAACAATAACAATAAAAAAAAACACTGCAGGTTCAACTGGTGAGGAAATGCAAAGGGGGCACTTTAAAAAGCTATTTTAATAACCCATAATGAAATTGACACACATAGATATAACATGAAACATGAAACACAGATATATAACATGAAACACAGGAAAATGACATACACGTATACATATAACACAGAAATAAATACAACAATAAAGAACCCAACTTAATACCTAACAATAATCCTAATCCTGTATGGAGGCAATGTGGAAAACACGGGATGAGGGGAAGTGATACTTATGCGGTGTCGCAGTGGTGAAGTGCTGGGTGATGGTTGATCCCATAGTAGACCCAAGAGGCGTTGTGTTCACTGGTTGAGGCCTGGACCTCAATTGACTTCCAGAAAGCCAAGAGCTGGCTTAACACTTCCGGTTGAGTCGAATGGGGCCGCGTGAATCCAACTTCGGGACAGTAGCGGGGCTTCATGAAACGGGGATGTGGAGGGTTCATGAGACGGTGGCGTGGAAGGTTCACGAGACGGTGACGTGGAAGGGGAGGCGGAGAGGTGGCGAACGAGGTAACAAGCGGAGGAGGTGATGGTAGTGGAGTATGTTACGGGCGGGCCGTAACACCAGTCACACAGTTTTACTAGATAGGGTGGAATCAAAAGCTCCTCGTCTCATCAACTTCCCTCCTCTGACTAACAGTCTTCAGCCTCTTTCTCACTTCCGGAATGTTACATATCTTTCTATCTTTTATTGCTATTTTCATATTACCATATTTTACGGCTTACAGGACGCACTTTTTTCCCTAAATTATACCCTGAAAAATACTAGTGCGTCTTCCAAGATGAATGTTGTATTGTAAGGCAGCATCCAACCTCAAGTGAGCTTGGACACTTGACAGATAGCGACCTGGATTTGTATGTTGAGTCATCACATTATGATGTTAGCTTAACCCCTTCGCGCTGGATGTTAAAAAAGCCCGCCTGTATGATATACGGGTGGTAGTGCCGTGCCCGAGTGCCGGAAAATCGTGCAGGCTTGTCATACTTGTCGTCTTTGTGTATTATGCTGCTATTTTTTAGTCACTATATCGCCTTCGAAGAGGAAAGTGGACGCTTCTCTCTTCGGAAAAGAGAGAGAGAGAGAGAGAGAGAGAGAGAGAGAGAGAGTGACATTTGCTAATATTTTAGACACAAGTGGGACGCATGTAGCTTATCTTTCGAGAGGAAAGAGGAGGTAAGGAAAAAGAGAGAGAGAGAGAGAGAGAGAGAGAGAGAGAGAGAGAGATTAGAAAATTTGTTGTTTTGTTTGTGTGTGTGTGTGTGTGTGTGTGTGTGTGTGTGTGTGTGTGTGTGTGTGTGTGTGTGTGTGTGTGTGTGTGTGTGTGTGTGTATTTACCTAGTTGTAGTTTTACAGGGCCTGGGCTTTATGCTCGTGTGGTCCCGTCTCCATATCTACACTTATCCAATTTTTCTTTAAAACTATGTACATTCTTTGCTGATACCACTTCCTCACTCAAGCTGTTCCAAGTCTCAACACAACTTTGCGGGAAACTAAATTTTTTAACATCTCTCAGACATCGTCCCTTCCTTAGTTTTTACTATGCGATCTTGTGCTTCTAAAGTCATATTCTTCTCTCAGGATCAGTTTCTCATTATCCACTTCATCCATTCAGTTAATCAATTTATAAACTTGTATCAGATCCCCTCTCTCTCTTCTCTGCTCTGTGTGTGTGTGTGTGTGTGTGTGTGTGTGTGTGTGTGTGTGTGTGTGTGTGTGTGTGTGTGTGTGTGTGTGTGTATTCACCTAGTTGTATTCACCTAGTTGTAATTTTACAGGGCCTGGGTATCATACTCGTGTGGCCCCGTCTCCATATCTACACACATCCAACTTTCCTTTAAATCTATGCACACTCCTCGCTGACACCCCCTCCTCACTCAAACCATCACACATCTCTACACATCTTTGTGGGAAACTATATTTCTTTACATCCTTCAAGCATATTCCCTTGGCTATCTTTTTACTGTGTGATCTCGTAGTTCTATTTAAGTTTTCCTCTCTCAACATCATTTGCTCATTATCCACTTCATCCAGTCCGTTCACCAGTTTATAAACCTGTATTAAATCTCCTCTTTCTCTTCTTTGTTCCAAGGTAAGCAAATTCATTTCTTTTAATCTCTCCTCATAGGTCATTTCTGCCAATTCCGGAATCATTTTTGTTGCCATTCTCTGCAATCTCTCCAACTTCCTTATATGTTTCTTTTTATAAGGGGACCAAACCACTCCAGCATATTCCAATCTTGGTCTAATTACCATACTAATTAATTTCTTCATCATATCTTTATTCATATAATGAAAGGCTAATCCAATATTTCTTATCAAATTATACGTTTCTCCAAACATCTTATCAATATGAGCCTCAGACTGCCCATGATCTTGTATTATCACTCCCAAATCCTTTTCCTTTTCCACCTTTTTCAACACTATTTCTTCACCCATCTTATATGACCCTCTTGGCCGTCTTCCACTCTTCCCCATCTCCATCACATGACTTTTATTCAGATTAAATTCCATTTCCCACCTCCTGCTCCACTCCCAAATCTTATCTAGATCTGCCTGTAAAATTTCACAATCTTCTTCACTCTTCACACACCTACACAACTTCGCATCATCTGCAAACAAATTAATATAACTGTTTACTCCCTCTGGCATGTCATTAATATATACAAGAAAAAGTATTGGTGCCAGCACTGAACCTTGTGGGACTCCACTTTCCACCACCAACCAGTCCGACTTTGCATCCCTTATTACCGTTCTCATCTCCCTCCATCTTAGGTAGTTTTCCATCCACTTTAACACTTTTCCTTTCAGTCCTCCATAAATCTCTAATTTCCATAGCAGTCTCATGTGAGGTACCTTGTCAAAAGCTTTCTTTAAATCCAAATATACACAGTCCATCCATCCCTCTCTCTCTTGTATTTTGTCAACCACTCTTGAATAAAAGCTCAGTAGATTTGTTACACATGACCTCCCTTTCCTAAAGCCAAATTGATGATCCAATAATAGACTCTCTTTTAAGTTTACCATTTATGAACCTGTAAAACAATTTTGGATGTTCCTTACTCTTGTCTACAATATCTTTTTCAAATTTTCTTTCTTCCTCCCTCCTTACCCTCACATACTCATTTCTCGCCACTCTATAATTCTCCTTATTTAGTATATTTCTGCTCTTTTTCCATCTTTTCCAAGCCACATCTCTCTTTTCCTTAGCCTTAACACAAGTTGCATTAAACCAATCCTTTCTTCCTTCCTCTCTCGGCTTATACTTTGGTACAAATTTCATAACTCCTTCTTTATAATATTTCATAAAAATCTCATATTTTTTTTGCACTTCTCTGATTTGTAACATCTCCTCCTAATCTAATTTTCTGAAATCATTTTTTAAACTTTCTGTGTCCATCTTTCTATAATTCAATCTACCACTCCTGTATGTCTCGTATTTCCTTCGCTGTGTTGTTGCTATCTGCATTTCCATAACCACATGATCACTCTTTCCCAAAGGACATTTGTATTGTATATCTCCACATAGGTACACTTCTCTTGTTAACACCAAATCCAGTCTAGCCGGTTCATCATATCCTCTATATCTAGTATTTTCCTTCACCCTCTGTTCCATCATATTTTCCATCATTAGATTAAGAAATCTCTCTCCCCATGCTTCCTCTCCAACACCACTTACTAGATTTTCCCAATCCACCTCCTTACAATTAAAATCTCCTAGTAGTATCACCTTTCTTTTTCCAGATAATACACTTTCCAAACTCTGTAATGTATCCTTGATCATAATGTCGTATTCCCTTAATGTCCAAGAATTTGTTTTAGGAGGTACATAGGTCACCAAGATTATTAATTCTTTTCCATCACTTTTTATCCTTATGCTTATCACTTCTGCATTGTTCTTCCCATACCAAACCTTATCCACATTTCTTTCTTTCTTCGTCATAATCATAACTCCTCCTCCACCTTTACTCTCTCTATCCTTTCTCCATATATTATATTTATTATCTAAATTTACCTTTGTTTTTTTATGTAATTTTGTCTCAGTCAAACACACTATATCAGGCTTCTCCACCATCATATAGTCTTGCAATTCCAATCTACTTGACAGTATCCCATCTATATTAGTATACATTACGGTCCACCCACTGCTCCCTCTAGGGGTTCCTCCGCATTCCTTCTTTCCACATACCACTTTCTGACTCTCTCTCCTATAACTCTCTAAAAAAACTTTTCTCTTTCTTCTTCAGACCGTTCATCATTTTTCCTTCTCGCCTTTTCCAACAATTCCTTATATCTTCTCCTCTCTTCCTCATTTTTATTTTTTCTTACATACACCTCTTTGCACCCTTACACCTCTCTTAACTTTGATGTTCTATATAGGATATCCTCCGCAGATTGTTGTGACTTCAGTACTACTTTAATCGGTCTGCTCACTCCCTCCTTATACGGACCCAGTCTATGGATCTCTTCCACTTCTTCTTGTAGGTCTTTTTTTTTCATCATCATATAGATTTTTGAACAGATCTCTTACCGTTTTTAATTCTTCCCTAATTCTCTTAGGCTTATATGTTATATTTTGTTCTTTCATTCCAAATATTAACACACTCTTCTTCTTCTCTGCTATTTCTCTTATCAATGTTTCCTTATTCTTCATAACTTTAACCAGTTCCTTGGACCTTTCTTTTTTGTCTTCCTTCAACTGATCTTTAATTATTTCTTGTAATCCAACCATCTCTGCTTCCCTCGACTCAGTCCATTGTGTTTTCTTCAGTTCCCACTCCCTTTCAAACCTTTCATTCTGCTCACTGATCATTTCCTTAAAGTCATCTTTCTCCTTTACTACTCTCTCCATTTTCTCCTCCAACCGTCTCTTGTATTTTTCAACCTCCACTCTCATGTGTGCATTCTCATCCACCAATCGTTTTTCATTTTCCTCCAGTCTCTTAACTCTTTCCTTCAAAGCCTTGTGGAATTCTCTATCCTGTTCCTCCTCACTCCTCTGAACTTTTAATTCCTTCACCAACTCCTCAAATCTCTTCTCCAACATTAACAATCTACCTTGCATTGTTGCTCCTGTTGAAGATGGACTCATGCTTTGATTGGCCACTTTCGGTTTTGCTCCCTGGGCCTCATCGGCATATTTGAATTTGGTAACTTATTTCTTACCGGTCTATCCATTTTATTTCACTCTTCCTGGGAGCATGTGGGTGTGTGGTGGTGTGCACTGGGGGCCAGGCCTGGTAGCTACGTATGTGTGGTGGGATGCGTTGGCGGCTGTTATGGCTGGCCTTTGTGTGGTTCCCGCTCTGTCGTTTGGAGCGCGGAGGTTCTCACACCTCTGATCACTCTTATGTACATGCCATCAGGCTACGTTCACTCTGTACACTCGTTCACACGCTCTGGTCGCCCTTTACTACCAATAACGATTCTCACTCAAGCACGTTGCTTAGCGTGCGGAGTGTTAGTTAGATGCCACTCTGAGTAGGAGGCACGTCCGCTCTCCATGGAGCGCGGACGTGTGTGTGTGTGTGTGTGTGTGTGTGTTTTCACGAATGTTATAAGGCGGGACGCATGTAACTTATCTTTCGAGAGGGAGGGGGGGAGGGAGGGAATGGAGATGGGGAGGGAGGAAAGGAGATGGAGGGAGAGGAGAGAGAGAGAGAGAGAGAGAGAGAGAGATGGGAACAGTCTATGCCATTGGGCGGGACGCATGTAACTTATCTTTAGTGATTGGTGGAGACAAGGATGGTGGGAGGAGCACTAGGATTTCAAGGATAGCATACGGCGTGTGTAGTTGGTATCCAACACACTATACGGAACAACTGAACTGAAAAAAGCTCAGAAAAGAAATGACGTCTACGTAGGCGTCACCGTATTTGTTACTGGGGCTTCATGACGCCTACATAGGCGTCATCGTATTGAAGGGGTTAAATACTATTTAATTTAGCCTTTTATATTATGTAAACTCAGTGCTTAGGTGTTACAAGTATTTCCAATACCATAATCGTTCCTGCAGCCTACTCAGCGTGTGGAGAAAATGGGCCGATCCCTCGTCTCATTGCAACACACACATACATGCACACAAACACACACACATCATGCCAGGTGCCTTTATACCTTTGTTAATAGAACATCCAAGTGGCTTACTCATTCAAGCAAGAGTCAAAACTTTACTTGTGAATTGTATTCACATTGATAAAGCCTATGAAGCACGACTGCAAAATAAAATAAATACAAACTGCAGCGCTAACGTGTTCGGTTTCGGCGATCGGACAAGTGATTCCGTAATGTAAACAACAGGTCCAAAACATGCCGTCGCCCGCCACTAAAACAAAAAGAGATGGAGTGTTTCACTGTGTATATGTATTTACCTATGGTGTTTTTATTTACCTAGTTTTAAATTTGTGGTGAGTACTCAAGCAAATTTGTAATGAGTGGTGAAACAATAGTGTCTTGCAGGCTCCTTGCTTCTGATGTTTTTGTGTTCAGTGGTCGGGTATATGGTGAATGCGTCTTGTATGAGAATGACTTTTTTTCTTAGAAATTTCTTTCAAATATTAGAGTGCATCTTCCAAGATGCAGCGTCTTGCAAGCCATAAAATACGGTAACTGTTGTACTGATCTTGCTAACTGCATGCCTCCCTTCCTCCTACGGCCTCGCTGCACAAGGCTTTCTTCTTCCTCTCATCCCTATCTCTGTCCAACTCTTAACGCAAGAGTTAACTAGTACTCTCAATCATTCATCCCTTTCACTGGTAAACGCTGGAACTCCCTCCTTGCATCTGTATTTCCGAATTCCTACGACTTGTCTTCTTTTAAGAGGGAGGTATTGAGGCATTTGTTCCCCAACTTTGCTGACGCTTTTACTTTTTTTTTTTTTTTAGAGAGCCAGCACTCAAGTGGGCTTTTTAATCTTTCTTTTTTTCTTGTCTTTGGCTGGCCCTCTTCCCTACTTAAAAAAATATATATAGTACATACATATTGTTACAGCCCGCCCGTAACATACATTACTACCATCACCTCCTCTGCTTGTTACCTCGTTCGCCACCTCTCCGCCTCCCCTTCCACGTCACCGTCTCGTGAACCTTCCACGCCACCGTTTCATGAACCCTCCACGTCACCGTTTCATGAAGCCCCGCTACTGTCCCGAAGTTGGATTCACGCAGCCCCTTTCGACTCAACCGAAGTGTTGAGCCAGCTCTTAACTTTCTGGAGTGGAAGTTGAGGTCCAGCCCTCAACCAGTGAACACAATGCCTCTTGGGTCTACCGTGGGATCAACCATCACCCAGCACTTCACCACTGCGACACCGCATAAGTATCACTTCCCCTCGTCCGTGTTTTCCACATTGCCTCTATATAGGATTAGGATTATTGTTAGGTATTAAGTTGGGTTCTTTATTGTTGTATTTATTACTGTGTTATATGTATATGTGTATGTCATTTTCCTGTGTTTCATGTTATATATCTGTGTTTCATGTTTCATGTTATATCTGTGTGTCAATATCATTATGGGTTATTAAAATAGCTTTTTAAAGTGCCCCCTTTTGTATTTCCTCACCAGTTGAACCTGCAGTGTTTTTTTTTTGTTGTTATTGTTCACCGGCTCCCCGATGCCAACCTTACCAGTTTAACCGGTGAACGTAACAATTGGCGACCGTGACAGGACCATTATAACCCTTGTTCAGTGTTCCATTTTTCCAGTGACTTTTTCTGTGATTATATTATTTTTTCTTGTGTTTCTGTGGAGTTGTTTGTGACTTTGATGTGTTTTTTTTTTTCTGTGACTTACTCTGCGTGTGGTTTAAATTTACCTTTGTGCGATCAAGTAGCTCCTTTTGGGTTAAACGTGCTTCGTGACTTTCATTGGTATCGCATAGCAGTAGTAGAGCAGGAAACCAGGTAGAAAGGCGTGTTCACCGATAGCACTTATCTCTATTTTATGCACATAGGCAGGTGTGTAATAAGTGTTATCCAAGTGTTGGGATCATCATATGTTCATGCGAACCCTCAATCCCCTCACTTCGCGGATCATTTTTCTCGCTAGTTAGAATGGGCCATTTTTAACTAGTCTCTCAGACTAATCCGCCTCCTTATCAATAACAAGTCTTAGTACAATTCGCTCCTCACTCTCAAGTCTCGTAACTAGAGTAATCCGGATCCCTCTTAATGCCGTAACTCTCTAGTTTAACCCTCATTAGTGATTGTACTCATAAGTGTTTGCTTAAGTATAATCTAGGTAATTTCCAAGGTTGCCTTTATTATCACTCTGCCAAGTTCCTCACTTAAGTAATTAGCTTATAATTTTTTTTTGTTGTGGTTTAACATCTATTTAATATGTCTTCCGCTCAGTTTAACGTTGAAGATTTTTGTGCCGACCCTTCTCTGGAAAAACTTAAAGGTGCTAATATCAAGAAGGTCCAATGGAAAGCCATCGCAAAACATTTTGATGTTCCCATCACTTCTCAGATGACTAAAGAGGTCATTAAGAATGTAGTTGTTGAACATCTAGTGCAAGAAGGTCAGTTGCTAGGAAATGCCTTAGAAGAGTTAACTCCCATGTCAGCCTCTACGAGGACTATAATACACAGTCCCCAGGAAGAACAGGATAAGAGTAGGATAAGTCAATGGGAAATTGAGAAGCTTAAACTAGAATACCGGATGCATGAAAAACAAATGCAACTACAGGCAGAAAAAGAAGCGAAAAAAATGCAATTACAGGCAGAAAAGAAGCAAAGAAATGCAACTACAGGCAGAAAAGAAGATAAAGAGAGAGAATTTCAGTTACAACTTAGAAGGCAGGAGAAAGAGTTAGAAATTCAGGAGTTAGCTCTACGAAATGACGCTAAGTTTAGAGGGGAAGAAATAGATATAAAGAAAAAGTTAGCAAGCTTTAATCCTGCTATAGCTGCTCCGCTAGTTCCCTCTTTTGATGAATCTGATGTTGACGGGTCATTTCGCGCTTTTGAGAGCATTGCTAATAGGAATAAATGGCCCAAGGATCAGTGGGTGTCTCTCCTTGTCTCTAAGCTAATAGGAAAAGCTTATAGGGTATACAACGGCCTTAGTGATGAGGTAGAATATGAAGAGATCAAAGGTAACATTCTAGACGCCTACTCTATCAATTCTGATGGATACAGACAACAGTTTCGAAAGTATGTGAAACCAGAGTCTCACACCTATGTTGAATTCACTAGTGAGAAACTAAGACAATTTAAGAAATGGTTAGCCGCCCTTAACATTATCACCTTTTCGGAGTTGCTCAATCTAATGGTCCTGGAAGAATGGAAGAACAAGTTACCTTTTAATATTCTGAGGCATGTGGAAGAACGGGGAGAGAGTGATCTTATGTCTGCCGCTAAAGTGGCTGATGCGTTTGCTTTGTTGATGGGATCCCTGGGTAGTAGAGGTCATGGTTCACTATCTAATGTTAGGTCCTCCTTTGGGGAAGGTTTTGGGGCGCGGTGGTAAGCCGACCGGATTCTCGCCAAATGCATATAATTCCCCCTGGTGTACATACTGTAAGAAGCCAGGTCACACGATCCAAAAATGTAGACACCCAAATTGCAAGGCCTCTTAACGTCAACTTTCTTTTGTGGCCCCTAAACCTAACACATTTGAGAACAAGAAACCAGTGGCCCTAGCTAACCCTGTCAACTCTCCTCTAGAACTTTATGACTCGTACATGTATCAAGGTAAAGTGTCCCTGACTGATGGTAAAGACAAGGCAGTAAATATCAAGGACCTGCAGTGTTTTTTTTTTATTGTTATTGTTCACCGGTTCCCCGATGCCAATCTTACCAGTTTAACTGGTGAACGTAACAATTGGCGACCGTGACAGGACACCATATCATCGCCGACACCTTATCAAGATCTCCCGTCTCACCTCCTTCATGAGCCCATTACGGAGGTCTTAGGGGAGGAAATGTTACTGCCCGCCCGTAACATACATTACTACCATCACCTCCTCCGCTTGTTACCTCGTTCGCCACCTCTCTGCCTCCCCTTCCACGTCACTGTCTTGTGAACCTTCCACGCCACCGTTTCATGAACCCACCACGTCACCGTTTCATGAAGCCCCGCTACTGTCCCGAAGTTGGATTCACGCGGCCCCTTTCGACTCAACCGGAAGTGTTGAGCCAGCTCGTAACTTTCTGGAGTGGAAGTTGAGGTCCAGCCCTCAACCAGTGAACACAACGCCTCTTGGGTCTACCGTGGGATCAACCATCACCCAGCACTTTACCACTGCGACACCGCATAAGTATCACTTCCCCTCGTCCGTGTTTTCCACATTGCCTCTATATAGGATTAGGATTATTGTTAGGTATTAAGTTGGGTTCTTTATTGTTGTATTTATTACTGTGTTATATGTATATGTGTATGTCATTTTCCTGTGTTTCATGTTATATATCTGTGTTTCATGTTTCATGTTATATCTGTGTGTCAATATCATTATGGGTTATTAAAATAGCTTTTTAAAGTGCCCCCTTTTGCATTTCCTCACCAGTTGAACCTGCAGTTTTTTATTTTATTGTTATTGTTCACTGGCTCCCCGATGCCAACCTTACCAGTTTAACCGGTGAACGTAACAATATACATATATATACATATGTACATATATACAGTGGTACTTTGACATACGAATTTAATTAGTTCCGTGACGATCGTTGTATCTCAAATATATCAAATAAATTTTTCCCATAGAAATTAATGGAAATAGAATTAATTCTTTCTAGTGATATGAATTTACCCCTCAAAAAATTAACATACTTTAAATGCTAGCCAAATATAGATTTAATATAAGATAAAAATAGGCAACCCTGCTTAACGAAGGGGTTACCTTCCTAAAAAACTCGTTGTTTAGCGAAACTTCGTTAAGCGAACCAATTATAACAAGTTTAACCCCTGACTTGAACTTCCATTGAGAGTAAACAAAGCGAGAGTGCATCATAGTACAGTGAAAGGTTTAATGAAAGTAAAAATGATGAAGTTAAACATTTAGGCAGTTTGATTTAAGTCATTATAATGTACACTAATGTATGTATGTATATAATTTTATATTGTTGATGATCTTAAATTTATGAAGGGAGGCAGAGTGAAATGGGAAAGACACTAACTGGCAACCTATGGAATGTAAACAAAGGTCACATCATTGTATCACATACAAAACTTATGTAAAACATTTCCACAAGGCTTTCCATTTTATCCAATGTAGAGTCACGAGTTCAGGTGATTCTTTTAGCTTGCAAGGAAGATACGGTCTCACCAGCCTTCTTAATAGAGTTTGCTGACTTGAAAATAGTAGAGACAGTAGATGGAGTCAAGATGGTGGCGAGCAATGCTATTAGTTTTCTCGCCTCGTGTCTGTGAATAATATCCTGCTTCACTTCGAGAGTAAGAGACTTCCTGGTCTTCTTAGCAATGCTAGGCGACATTCCAGGGCGTTTTGGTGGCAAGTTGAGTGAGGGAAGACGAGCTGCTGCTGATGCTATTATTGTTTTGAACAGGGAGAGTGAGTGGTGCGCGTGTTGTCCATGACAGGCGCTGGTGTATTCAAAAGCCTATCGGCTTGTGTGATACAGAGGGGCTTTCAAACTTGGAAAAAATTACCTGGATAAAACTTCATTAAAGCGAGTTTGGTGTTCGTTAAACAAGCAGATAGTAGTAAAATGAAACCTTCATTGTAGCGAAATTTCATTGTGTGAACCTTCGTAAAGCGGGGTTGCCTGTATATATATATATACAGTAATACTCCGCTTAATGAACGTTCGTTTAACGAATTTCTGGTTTAACGTACTATATAAAGTTTGACCAAAAAGTTTGCATAACCACATCAGTTCTAGCGATTTTTCTGGGGTTGAATTTGCCGGGTGAGGGACCAAATGCGGTAGCTTCGCTGTGATTGGCTGGCTCCCCGCCTCTGTCTCTAGCATTCCTGGAGCTGGATCCAAGATTCTTTAACAATGTCAGAGCAAGCTCTTGCAGCGAAATGACATCCATGAACGCTTGGAGGGATGGTGACAAGGTTGCTTTGAGGTTGCTGGGAACACCATCTCTCCAGGTGGTGTTACTGTCTTATATATGCATTTATGTTCAGAAAACAACATTTGTATTAGCTTTTTTACAAAACTTGCCCCCAAGAAAGGATTGTTTTGTAATGCATAAAGTGAAATCTTACATGGAATACCAAAAAATAAAGCAGAGATGAGATGAGCCACAGACGAAGCGGGAGACTCGTGGCCACTCGGCCACTTCTTCTTCATGTGACCTTTTTAGCCTGCGTGTTACTTTCATCATGATGTTTATGTTTTCACTCCTCTATTGTCTGCTAAAATGGATATCATATCTTAGTATTTATATTAATGAAATACTGCGGTATTTCATTAATAATTCACTATCACTCAGTGCAATAATTCACTTTCACTCAGTGCAATAATTCACTATCAGTCAGTGCTATGGAGTTGAGGTTATCCTCGTGGCATGAGCGTATATGAATACTAAGATATGATATCCATTATATCAGGCAATAGAGGAGAGGAAACAAATATCATGGGGAAAGATAACATGCAAGCTAAAAGGGTCACAAGAAGAAGAAGCGGCCGAGTTGCCGCGAGTCTCCCGCTTCGTCTGTGGCTCATCTCATCTCTGCTTTATTTTTTGGTAATCCATTAAGATTTCACTTTATGCATTACAAAACAATTCTTTCTTGGGGGCAAGGTTTGTAAAAAGCTAATACAAATGTTGTTTTGTGAACATAAATGCGAGAATGTGAGAGAATTTGTACGTAGCTCCTTTAACTTCCATTGACTCATTTGACATCATAAAAGTAGTAGTACACTGGTGGCCCAATATGCTGCCAAATGTATATATAATTTTTTTTTTCAACCCATATGGTATGTTGGGGACCAGCCCAGAACGCATCCTCTCATATTTCCATTATTTTCTATGGGAAAATTATGTTCGCTTAACAAATTTTCGCTCTATGAACAACTTTAACATCCCCTATCCTGTTCGTTAAGCAGAGTATTACTGTATATATATATATATATATATATATATATATATATATATATATATATATATATATATATATATATATATATATATATATATATATATATATATATATATATATATATATATATATATATATATATATATATATATATATATATATATATATATATATATATATATATATATATATATATATATATATATATATATATATACAGTAATCGCCTGCGTATCCGGATTATAGCAGCCAAGTCCCTGGCGGATACGCGGAATTTCCTCTCCAAACTCCTTATAAATTGAGAAAAAAACATGTACATAACCCAAATGGGTAAGAAAACAATGAATGAAAGCACATTAAATGATTGTGTATACAATAATGACTTCCTGCAGCATGATAAAATGATAGCATATAAGATACCTGCTTCTCTAGAAAATATGATGGTTGGGAAGGTGCCATCAGCAGCGTCATGGCAATCTGCTGTTTCACTGTTGAATTGGACACTATCTGAGTCATTATTAGTGTTTTGAAGTGAGATAATGATAGTGTCTGGGACAGCTTTCTACCTCTGTCTCAACATAATTTTTTGTAATAGTGTTATTGTGAGAGTTATGCCATGTAAAGTTGTGATGATGAAGGCAGTAAGAAAAAAAAAGTGTTTGAAAAGATCATAACATTGTCATGATATAGAGAGATGGTGGAGAAGCCTGGCAGTGAGGCATAGGTGAGGCGAGCATGATGGTCAGAATTGAAAGTCCAGCTGTCTCACAACAATACATTTGTTTGTTTGTTTCTAGTTGCCTGCTTATCTTGATGTTTCTCATTCTAATTCTCATCAACTTATATCTGTTAGGCAAAAATTAGAGAGCTAAATCACACACCTCCCTACTTGACTCCTGGCCACGTACTGTGTAGGGTTTGAGTCAGGCTATGACACAATCACACAAGACATTTAAAAAATGGCTTCCTGATGGGAAGGGTATTTAATTATAAAAAAATAAACTATACCATCTGGTAATTTAGGGTCTGAAGATTTTGGAGATACAATAGTTATCCTAAAATCTTAAATCCCACAAAATTAAATAAATAAATCCTGCATCTCCCTAAAGTCTGAGTTTAATTTTTTTTTGTGGGGTGGGGAATTCGTATAAGTCAGTAATCGCGTATCTGTAAACAAACATGGCTGCCCCTTCATCCCCCCAAACCAGCTGCTGCTATTTTTTTGTTGCTATTTTTGGCCTTTAATGCTCTTTTTGAGAAACTTCAGACAGCTTTGTCCACTGATAAACAACAGAGCAGCCCATCTTGGCCATTTGCTACTTGGAAGTTTTGCCTTGGAGCATCTCACAGAGAAATGTAAACAAACAACTGAACAACTTTTCGCTGCTAGGCTGGAACAATATATATATTGTTACATCTGCTCACCGGGGAGTATGACGCTCTACAGGGTCCCCAACACTATATTTCACAGCAGCCGTAACATTCAGGTTCTTTCTGCTGAAAGTGTGCAAACTCATACCAGACAGCAGCCCAGCGAGGCAACGAGACACTCCGCTCTCACTCGTAGCCTAATAAGGATTTGGTAATGACGCCAGCATATACCAATCACTTCCCTGAGCCTTGCACACCCAGCCCCTAGTAGTAGACAAATACATACCGTATTTTACGGCTTGCAAGACGCTGCATCTTGGAAGACGCATCCTAATATTTGAAAGAAATTTCTAAGAAAAAAAAGTCATTCTCATACAAGAACGCATTCACCATATACCCGACCACTGAACACAAAAACATCAGAAGCAAGGAGCCTGCAAGACACTATTGTTTCACCACTCATTACAAATTTGCTGGAGCACTCATCACAAATTTAAAACTATGTAAACAAAAACACCATAGGTAAATACATATACACAGTGAAACAGTCCATCTCTTCTTGTTTTAGTGGCGGGCGACGGCATGTTTTCAACCTGTTTTTTTTAGTGCAGAATCACTTGTCCGATCGCCGAAACCGAACACGTCAGTGCTGCAGTTTGTATTTATTTTATTTTGCAGTCGTGCTTCATAGGCTTTATCAATGTGAATACAATTCACAAGTGGAGTTTTGACTCTTGCTTGAATGAGTGAGCCACTTGGATGTTCTATTAATAAAGGTATAAAGGCACCTGGCATAATGTGTGTGCGTTCCTAATTGTATTTACCTAATTAGTGTGCATGTATGTGTGTGTTGCAATGAGATGAGGGAGCGTCCCGTTTTCTCCACACAATGAGTAGGCTGCAGGAAGGATTATGGTATTGTAAATACTTGTAACATCTAAGTACTGAGTTTACATAATATAAAAGGCCAAATTAAATGGTACTTAAGCTAACATCATAATGTAATGACTTAACATACAAATCCAGGTCGCTGTCTGTCAAGTGTCCAAGCTCACTTGAGGTTGGATGCTGCCTTACAATACAACATTCATCTTGGAAGACGCACTAGTATTTTTCAGGTTTTTTTTTTTTTTTAAAGTTCGTCTTGTAAGCCGTAAAATACGGTAATACTACAGAAATAGAGGTCGCCAGCAGTGTATAACTTACCCCATTGCTATGGAATCTCCTTAGCAACTCTTCCTCCTGACAGCAAACCAAGTAGAAATTATAGATTGTGTATAAGTTATGTGTTAAGGGCGAAGCCTTAATTTTCCGCAGAGAAACCGCCCACAAGGACAATTCCACCCACTTCTCTACGGGAGTATTAATGCCTCTCCACACGTCTTGTACTCAGGCTGCAAGTACCCACAGACTAGGACAAGAAGCGTGGTGTATATTACTATATTATTTAATGCAACAGATGCTTGCCAGCACCTGTCAAGACTGACTCCCCGTGCCTACGGCTTACTACAAGACACGATGCATATTCCACATCCGGTGGCATACACAAGCTCAGCTACCAACTCCGGGTGGCAACCAGCCATGCAGGGAGTCAAGATACGTGTAGCTAACCGGTCGTGCAGACGATGGCTGCACGCCGACTGGGGGACAGCACAAAGCTTCCCACCAGACAGTGTGTGTGGCTAAGGCCACTATAATCAATATACTACAAGAAACTACACAAAACAATGGTGGTGGCACACAGCCGCCCACCAAACCACACTGGTGACCACAGCCACCTAAATACAACAAGCGGGACGAGACAACGTACAGCACCCCTCCGTCGTCACTCAACAGGGGGGATGAATGCAAAACCCAGGAAAATGCAGCCAAATCCGCTACACTTTCCCCTGGAACAACAAACCCGTTGCTCCACACCGTCACGGCCAAACCAGCAGCAAACCAGCTATCCCAAAAGGAGGGCACAACTCCCAGACCGAGACTGTTGAGCACTCAGAACAGCCTAGGCACATATCTCAACACTGTGCCATGAAACCAAGAGCGTGCATGTCTACCTCTGCTAAAAGCTGATTAAGTACTGGCGCGATGCCTGCCAGGCCCAGCGAGACGGTGGGAACAGAGAGGGGAGGACGGCCGAGCAATGGAACAGCCAGAGGCCCATAGCTGGGGAGGCTGCCCCACAACACGTAATAGTAAGAAATTAAAGGAGGAAAACAAGGCGGTGCCCCGCACATTATATATATACACAACTGATTTCCCTAGCGCGGGTAATATGTACCGTAGACGTGCCACATTAGGAAAAATCGTGTTAGGGAAGCATCAAATAATAATGGTTTCCTATGGAGAAAATTCCAACTGGTACCAGAGCCTCCAATATTTGAAGTTCCTCCACCAAAAAACTTACCTTGTAGTACTCAGAGAGAATAGCTAGACATACTACTAATTAAGGATTTATACCAACATGATACTACTGTATAGTAAGGTTAATTAAGGCTGATTAAGGCGAATGGTTCTGATTGTTAACTCGTTGACCTTGAATTGCCATGCGACCTCAACAATCTTCTTGCCTTGTGCTAGTAAGTCCAGCACTTTCCCCTTCTCTTGTAAGGTCATGGCCACCCTCTTCCGACGAGGGTTGTTCACAGAAAACTTCAAGTACGACATATTGTCTTCTCTGAAGCAAGGGAAGAACTCAACGCAACGAGGGCAGGGTGAGGAATAATGAACGTGGGTGGTGGTGGGAGTGTGCGTGGGTGTGGCGTGCGCATCAATGCTGCGCGTTAGGGAAGCAGAAACGTGTTAAGGGCTAAAATGGCTTTTTTATATTATGCCGCGTTAGGGAAAACCGCTTTAGGGAAATCCGCGTTAGGGATATATATATATATATATATATATATATATATATATATATATATATATATATATATATATATATATATATATATATACAGGCAACCCACGTTTAACGAAGGTTCACACAACGAAATTTCGCTATAACGAAGGTTTCATTTTACTACAATCTGCTTTAACAAACACAAAACTCGCTTTAACGAAGTTTTATCCAGGTAATTTTTTTTCCAAATTTGAAAGCCCTACCGTATCATGCAAGCTGACAGGCTTTTCAATACATCAGGAGCTGCTGGTACTAAGGCCTGCCTCAGGAGAAATCCTGAGACACCTGTAGAATAAAGATCAAGATCAAGCCTCTCGTGGACAACACAGGCTCTACCGATACAAAGGCCTGACTCAGAAGAAATTCTGTATCACCTGTAGCATCAAGATCAAGATTAAGATCACACGCACCACTCACTGCCCAGTCAAAACATAACAGCGTCACCAGCAGCTCATCTTCCCTAGTTCAACTTACCACCAAAACGCCCTGCAATGTGGCCTAAC
The DNA here is from genome assembly GCF_017591435.1 of Portunus trituberculatus. Lineage (NCBI taxonomy): Eukaryota > Metazoa > Arthropoda > Malacostraca > Decapoda > Portunidae > Portunus > Portunus trituberculatus. Next base: position 17,603,741 of record NC_059302.1, on the reverse strand, counting down.
GTTCCTGAGAAGACCAGGAAGTGTCTTACTCTCAAAGTGAAGCTGGGTATTATTCACAGACAAGAGAAAGGCCAGAAAACTAAAAACATTGCTTCCCACCATGGCTTGACTCCATCTACTGTCTACTATTTTCAAGTCAAGAGACTCTATTAAGAAGGCTAGTGAGACCTCATCTACCTTGCAAGCTAAAAGAACCACCAGAACTCGTGACTCTACAATAGATAAAATGGAAAGCCTTGAGGAAATGTACATAAGTTTTGTATGCGGTACCATGATGCGCACTTTGTTTACATTCCACAGGTTGCCGGCTAGTGTATTTCCCGTTTCACTCTCCTCCCTTCATAAAGTTAAGATCATCAACATTATAAAGTTACGTACATACATACATTAGTGTACATAATAATGACTTAAATTAAACTACCTAAATGTTTAACTTCATAATTTTTACTTTCATTAAACCTTTACTGTACTATGATTACTGTTTACTCTCAATGAAAGTTCAAATGTTAAACTTGTTATAATCGTTCGCTTAACGAAGTTTCGCTTGTGTTTTTAGGAACGTAACCCTTCGTTAAACGGGGTTGCCTATATATATATATATATATATATATATATATATATATATATATATATATATATATATATATATATATATATATATATATATATATATATATATATATATAGATGATATACATATGAAGATGTTGAGATTATAGCATCATTCCAATTAGCAAGAAAATAAATTTTATTATAAAAGTTTTGGTTAGAAACCATAAATCTTAATTTGACTAAAAATTGACTCAAGAAAAAACAGTGTGTTCCGTCTGGCTCAAGAAGACTGAAAGAGTTAACGGAACAATTAAAAAACCAACGGAAATCGTTGAAGATGACGGAAAAAATGCTACTATGACGCCTCCTTGAAGTGCTTCCGCCTAGTGGGATCGAGGGATCGCTTGCGCGGTAGATTTGAATATGCTCGGGGGCAGCTCCGCATAGTACCGAATTCCGGATAGCGGCGATCCGGATATGCGGGCGATTACTGTATATATATATATATATATATATATATATATATATATATATATATATATATATATATATATATATATATATATATAGGCAACCCTCGTTTAACGAAGGGTTACGTTCCTAAAAAACACTTCGTTAAGCGAAACTTCGTTAAGCGAACCGATTATAACAAGTTTAACCCCTGATTTGAACTTCCATATAGAGTAAGCAAAGCGAGAGTGCATCATAGTACAGTAAAAGGTTTAATGAAAGTAAAAGTTATGAAGTCAAACATTTAGGTAGTTTAATTTAAGTCATTATAATGTACATTAATGTATGTATGTATGTAATTTATGAAGGGAGGGAGAGTGAAACAGGAAAGACACTAACCTGCAACCTGTGGAATGTAAACAAAGTGCCCATCATGGTACCGCATACAAAACTTATGCACCACATTTCCACAAGGCTTTTCATTTTATCCATTGTAGAGTCACAAGTTCAGGTGGTTCTTGTAGATTTCAAGGAAGATGCGGTCTCACCAGCCTTCTTAATAGAGTCTGCTGACTTGCAAATAGTAGACAGTAGATGGTGGCAAGCAATGCTATTAGTTTTCTGGCCTCTCTCGTGTCTGTGAATAATACCAAGCATCACTTCGAGAGTAAGACACTTCCTGGTCTTATTAGGAACGTTAGGCCACATTGCAGGGCGTTTTGGTGGTAAGTTGAACTAGGGAAGATGAGCTGCTGCTGACGCTGTTATGGTTTGACTGGGGAGTGAGTGGTGCACATGATCTTGATCTTGATCTTGATGCTACAGGTGACGCAGAATTTCTTGAGTCAGGCCTTTGTATCGGCAGCGCCTGTGTTGTCCACGAGAGCCTTGATCTTAATCTTTATTCTACAGGTGTCTCAAGATTTCTCCTGAGGCAGGCCTTAGTACCAGCAGCTCCTGATGTATTCAAAATTCTGTCAGCTTGCATGATACGGTGGGACTTTCAAATTTGGAAAAAATTACCTTGATAAAACTTCGTTAAAGTGAGTTTTGTGTTCGTTAAACGACCAGATGGTAGTAAAATAAAAACCTTCGTTGTAGCGAAATTTCGTTGTATGAACCTTCGTTAAACGGGGGTTGCCTGTGTATATATATATATATATATATATATATATATATATATATATATATATATATATATATATATATATATATATATATATATATATATATATATATATATATATATATATATATATATATATATATATATATATATATATATATATATATATATATATATATATATATATATATATATATATATATATATATATATATATATATATATATATATATATATATATATATATATATATATATATATATATATATATATATATATATATTTACAGTAAATTCGGTTATGTCGGTCTCGAGTTACGTCAAACTCGCACGTATGTCAGTCCACTATAAGGCAATTTAAGATTTAAAAAATTGAAAATTTATAAATTGTAAAGCGTGGGGTTTATTGTTATTGTTGGCCGCCAGGCGTCACTAGTGGTTATCCGCCACACCGCCCACCTCACGCTTGAATACAATAACACTCTACGTACCTAAGTTCCACCACACCGTCGCCCCTGGCAAGAGTGTTCCTACATCTGCGTTTGCTGACTATCTTAGTATCTTGCTCAATGGCACCAAAAAAGAAAACTCCTGAGTGATAGCAGTGATGCTAAGAAAAGGAAAACCATTACGCTACAAGAAAAAGTGGACATAATTAAAAGACATGAGAAGGGAGGCAGCAGCTGTGTATAAGGGAGTGAAGAAGAAAATGGGAAGCCTGTTACCATGACAATGGGAGGTTGACGACCTTGAGAGGTCACGCACCTATCACAACAATAACAACTCCGGAGCCTTCGTCTGGGCCACATGATACTTGCAGGTCACTTGCACCGTCTGCGCCTGTCTGCTGATCCCTATTGCCCTTTCCTATTGCATTTCCTGCTCCGCTGCCCACGCTTCTACTCCCACCGCACTGCACTACGCTCCCAGCTGTCCACCTTGGGCGTCACAACATTCGACCTGCCTACTCTCCTGGCGGCCTCAGGCGTCCACCCTCTGGCAACATGCAGTCCTTCGCGTTTGCGGCCCTAATCAACAACAAAAACAAGCTTGTGTTTCATATTCCTACATACTTGTAAATAATATAACAATATAACCTTTTACTTATATAACGCTTCTACTCCTACCGCACTCCACAAAGCTCCCAGCTGTCCCGCCCTGGGCGTCACAACATTCGACCTGCCCACCCTCCTGGCGGCCTCAGGCCGCCCCTCTCGGCAACCTGCAGTATTATTTACAACTACATAGTTGTAAATAATATACCAATATAGCAATATAACCTTTTACTTACCTGAATAACCATAAAAAATGATTGGTTGAAAACTCGATAATATGCTTTGAAAGTACAAAAACTCGAGTTACGTACAAAATCGACTTACGTCATGTTTCAGGAACGTAACTCTGACGTAACTTGGGACCTTACTGTATATATATATACACTCAACCCTCGATTTGCCGGACCTCCATTTGCCGGATTTCGGATTTGCCGGACAAGAGTCTGTGGAAAAAAAAAAAAAGTACGGGACAAGTCGATTTCAAACTACCGCGCCAGACAAAGTTCGCAAATCGGGCACTATAGATGGCAGCGCGGGCGGACATACACGTCTAGTACTGGACTGTAAACAAGTCTGCCGCGTCACACGAGTGTTGTGCTTACGTGTCGGCGGCATTGGCATGTGTTACGGCCCCACGTGGTGAGATGATGATGATGATGATGATGATGGTCGTCGGAGGTTTTGCCTTTGCCTCGGCACCTCCTGTTACTTCTATTCTTCCTGATCCTGCCTTTCTTTTATTTTTCTTTCTCTTGTCTTCCACATCTGGTGCAAAGTCTCTTTCTTCTCCCTCAGTTTTGTTTTTCTGAACAAAAAACGTCTGATTTATTTTCCAACTTCCTGGTACAGCTGGTGCAGGTGCCGAAATGCCGTTAAAGACAACACTATGTTCCCACCGGAAATTTTTGCCGTTAAACACGGGATTCCGGTAAATCGCGTGCCGTTAAAGCGGGTTCAACCTGTATAGGGTAAAGTCCGGCAAGGGGGTAGACCCCCGGACATTTTCCATTGCCGGACATTTGCCATTCCCGGACAAGCCTTCCCCCCTTTTAGTCCGGCAAATCGAGGGTTGAGTGTATATATATATATATATATATATATATATATATATATATATATATATATATATATATATATATATATATATATATATATATATATATATATATATATATATATATATATATATACAGTAAGATCTCGGTTTATGTCTGAGTTACGTTCCTGAACCATGACGTAAGTCGATTTTGTACGTAACTCGAGTTTCCGTACATTTCAAAGCATATTATGGAGTTTTCATCCAATCATTGTTAAAGGTTATATTGTTATATTATTTACAAGTATGTAGGAATATGAAACACAAGCTTGTTTTTGTTGTTGATTAGGGCCATGAAAGCGAAGGACTGCAGGTTGCAGAGAGGGGTGGATGCCTGAGGCCGCCAGAAGGGTGGGCAGGTCGAATGTTGTGACGCCCAGGGTGGACAGCTGGGAGTGTAGTGCAGTGCGGTGGGAGTAGAAGCATGGGCAGCGGGGCAGGAAATGCAATAGGAAAGGGCAATAGGGATCAGCAGACAGGCGCAGACGGTGCAAGTCAGCTTCGAGTGTCGTGTGGCCCAGGCGAAGGCTCCGGAGTTGTTATTGTTGTGATGGGTGTGCGAGCCCTCAAGGTCGTCAACCTCCCCGTTGACACAGCTGCTGCCTCCCTTCTCATGTCTTTTAATTATGTCCTCTTTTTTCTTGTAGCGTAATGGTTTTCCTTTTCTTAGCATCACTGCTGTCACTAAGGAGTATTCTCTTTGGAGCCATTGAGCACGATACTAAAAACTTGAGTCAGTAAACGCAGAAGTAGGATAACACTCTTGCCAGGGGCAACAGTGAGGTGGAAGTGAGGCAGGATGTTATTGTATTCAAGCTTGAGGCGGGCGGTGTGGTGGGCAACCACCAACAAAAACAATAAATCCCGCACTTTACGATTTATAAATTTTCAATTTTTTTAATCTTAAATTGCCTTATAGTGGACTGACGTAACTACGAGTTTGACGTAACTCGAGACTGACGTATCCCGGGACTTTACTGTATATATATATATATATATATATATATATATATATATATATATATATATATATATATATATATATATATATATATATATATATATATATATATATATATATATATATATATATATATATATATATATATATATATATATATATATATATATATATATATATATATATATATATATATATATATATATATATATATATATATATATATATATATATATATATATATATATATATATATATATATATATATATATATATAGTAAGTCCTTATTATAAGGTAGTTCTTTATCCAGTAAATTCACAGTTATGGTATTTGGAAATGACTACACCCGATTTGATATATGGTAAGAAAAATTCACAGATACGGTATCAGTTGATGTCATCCGAGAGGGCCCAGCGCGGGAGAGTAGGACGGTGATTACATCATCCACACCACACCTCCCCGCCACTCACAGTAGTGACTAACTTGACCACCCTTGGAGCCTGTTATCTCTTCCCCTCCCCTTTTTTTTTTTAACTGTATTATATATTACTTACATGCATTACTAATTAGATGAATGAATGGAATATTAAAGGGTCCTTTGCAAGCACAAATATATTCATAATAATCATGGCAAACACTTAAAGCCTACTACCTGCAGTGAACCATGCAGCAACTGATAAAGGGCACAGATGGGCCTGGGTTGTTTCGAGGGTTGAGTGTATGCATATATAAGACAGTAACACCACCTCAAGAGGTGGTGTTCCCAGCAATTTCAGAGCAACATCGTCACCGTCCCTTAAAGCGTTCATGGAAGGCATTTCATGGCAGGAGGTTGTTCTGAGGTTGTTAAAGAATCTTGGATCCAGATCCATGAGTGCTAGAGACAGGTGGGGAGCCAGACAATCACAGCGAAGCTGCCGCGTTCGGTCCCTTACCTGGCAAATTCAAACTCAGAAAATTCGCTAAAACGGATGTGGTTGTATGTTATGCGGACTTTTAGACTAACTTTATATAGTACGTAAAACCGGAAATTCGTTAGACGAAGCGGAGTATTACTGTAATTATGTATATACGTATACACTTAACCCTCGGCTATCGCGCCCAATTGGGGCCGAAATAGCCGCGCCATAGCCGAAAACGCGATAGCCGAATTGATCATGGTGGGAAGGCGGTTTTGGCCAATGAGCGCTCAGATATTCCAAGACGTCATGGCGGGGCGTGCTATAGCAGGTATCTGAGGTCGCGATAATGAAATTTTAGCAGCTTTTCATGGGTGCGCGATAGCAATAAAACGCGATAGCCGAAGTCGCGATAGCCGAGGGTTGACTGTATATATATATATATATATATATATATATATATATATATATATATATATATATATATATATATATATAGTGGAGTCTCAATACCTGAACATAATTTATTCCAAATGGCTGTTCGAGTATTAAAAAGTTTGACTATTGATACCTATAAATCAGGTAATTTGTTCCAGCCATTGCCAAACCCAAGTTTAGAAAAAAGCAGTGGTTTAATTTTGCAGTCGCCGTTAGCATTGGCACACAGAAGTAGGGTTGGCCTGTCTTTCATGAGCTTGTGTCCTGATAAACACTTCTCTTCCTTTGTTATATAGATCATGTTGGGTACTTCTTTTTTTTCCAAAACAGGCCAGTTTCATCACAATTAAAGATCTGTTGTGAGCTTAAGCACTCCTTATCCACAACAGGCAAAAATTACTCAGCGGCAACTCTGTCAGCACTTGTGGGCTCGCCGTGTGTCACAACAGAACGAATTCCAGTTCTTTTCTTGAAATTCACAAATCACTGTTTACTTGCTTTATAGTCATCATTGGAGTCAGATGTGGTATCAGAAATAAGATCACGAAGCAGCAGCCTAGCCTTCACACAAATTATGCCCTCTGACAAAGAATCACCAGCCATCTGCCTTTGGTTTATCCAATCAACAATTTTTCCATTTCTTCCACTGCTGCAGATCACTTAAATTATCTTTTCATACCAATAGCCACATCAGCTCTTTTAATGAGCTCTGTCTTCTTCAGTATTGTGGCTACTGTATATTTAGCCCTAGAGTACTCAGCTGTAAGATCGGTTATTCTTTCTTTTTTCTCATATTTATCAATAATCTCCTTTTTCCTTTTGATGGTTGTCACTACATTCTTTCTTGTAGATTTGTTCTCACCACTAACAAGCCTCTTCGGTGCCATTGTAAGGTTCTCAATGAGAAAAAAAAAAAAAAAAACTCCGGAGACAAAGTGCAGGACAATGTTATTCTTATGACAGCGAAGGATCAACTAGCTGCGGTGGACTGGTGGGGCACGTGGGGTGGCGGGAAGTATGAGGCCTTTTTTCTTTACAGCCACGTGTACGGACGTTCGACTAATAGATATTTTTTCGAGTATTAAGTTGAACTTTTGCGTTCAACTATTGAAAAGTTCTACTATTTAGACGTTCGAGCATTGAGTCTCCACTGTATATATACAGGCAACACCCATTTAACGAATTTTCACATAACGAAATTTCGCTACGACAAACATTTCCTCTTACTACCATCTGCTTGTATAACGAATACCAAACTTGCTTTAACAAAATTTCATCCAGCCAATTTTTTCCAAGTTTAAAAGCCATGCCGTATCACGCAAGCCGACAATTTTTTTTTTTTTTTTTTTTTTTTTTTTTTTATACCATGTGGGCTTTTCACGGGAATTTATGGGCTAAAGGGGATACTTTTTAGGGTACCTTCTATCTTAAAGCCCACCCGCTAGGAAACCGTTGCCCTGAGTGAGGAAGCCCAACCTACACTTGGACTGTGGACAGGATTCGAACCCGTGCGCTTGGAGACCTCTAGGATCCCAAAGCACGCATGGTTCCACTGTACCACGGCGGTTTTTAATACACCAGTGCCTCTTGTGGACAAAACGTGCACCACTCATTCCATTTAGCCAAGGAGCATCAGCAGCTTTGTTAAACTACCAAGTCATGCCTTGATTGGATCCGAACTTCAGAATATCTGATATATTCCAGGTGCTCATCATTTGTCTAAGTTCCTTATTAGCTGCAATCAAATGACTTCCTCCATCAGAATGTATCATTTTGGGAAATCCCCTTAGAGCTACAAATCTCCTGAATGTGGTTAGAAAATCCTCTGTACTGTAATCCTCAGTTAAGTTGATATGAACTGCTCGACATACAAGACAGTTGAATATTACCCCATATGCTTTGCACTTCGTTCTTTGCTTGACAGTGTCTTTAACATAAAACGGGCCAAACAGGTCAAGGGATGTGTGATAGAATGGAGGAGAACGCTTCAGTCTTTCTGGTATCAATTGACCCATTTTCTGACCTTCACAAATTTTGTTCCACTTTCTACACTTGACACACTTATTCTTGATAGATTTTATTTCCCTGCAAACACCAGGAATCCAGTATTTACTTTGCAGTTTAGCTAAAGTTACATCAATACCAGCATGATCAATGTTATGTAAATGCTTGATGTATAACTTGGAAAATGGATGCTTACAGGAAAGGAGGGTAAAGCTATTACAGTTCCAGTTATCTTTGAGCCATTTTGATATTCTCTCTCCAACTACAATAATACCTTCATCATTTATACTAGGACCTAATCTTTGGTATCTGGTATTCCAATCAGAGGTAATATCCCTTTGGACTTCCTTAATCCATGATGTTTCTGCGTGATGTAACATTTCAGCAGATGGATTAGTAAATACAGCTTTGAAGGATTTTTCCTTGAACACCATGAATACTCTGGCAGTTACTCTAATAAGTTTGTTATAACTACTATATATTTCTCTTATGTTCATTATACTGAGGTTCAGACTTGGAGATTTCTTGGATGAGTTACAAGAGAGAGTTATACCCACTTTATCAGGCAAAGATTCCTCGCGAAGTGATTTACTGATGGGCCAACATGTCATCTCATACCTTAAGTAATCTGGGCCATTTTGCCACACTGACCCCTTTCCTAAGCAGTTAGGGGGAGAGGGCCTCATAGTTAAATCAGCAGGGTTACCTTCTGATTTGACCCACCACCACTCATCCAGATTGGATTTTGTCTGAATCTCTGCATCCCTTATTGCAACAAAGGTATTGAATCTATATGATTCTTTCTGTATCTGTGCCCTCACAATAGCAGAGTCTACAATGTGAACAACATAATCAAATGTCCAAGTAAACTCTTTAACAATTACCTCCCTTAGTCTACATACTAAAACAGCTCCACATAACTCCAAGCTTGGAACCGTTAATTGCCTAGAAGAAGCTATCCTACCTTTAGCTGCAATGAGACTTGACTCATAATTACCAAATCCCAATTTTCACTGAATATATGCACAAGTACCATACGCTTGAGTGCTACCATCAGAAAATACTACAAGTATTGGATTTCCTATAGCAGATGCAGGTCTCAGTCATCTATTAAAGAAAATGGTCTCTAATCCATGCAGTTCTAAGAAGGATTTCCATGTTTCTCTTTCTTCATTTGATAGAGGATCATCCCATCCCCTATGCTTCACTTCATCACCTAAGGTAGAACTATTACTTTGAGTCACCAGTTTTTTCATTAATATTTTAGCCTTTAATGTGAAAGGCGTAATTAGTCCTAGTGGATCGTAAATTGAAGCAACCTGACTCAGTATTATTCTCTTAGTCAACACATCTGGAAGCTTTGCTATAATGTCTCCTCTAGTCAAGTTAGGCCCTATGTGAACTTTGCATTGCTTCCTAGAAAAATTCACCTTAACTTTGTATGTGAAATCATCTTCCTTTGGGTTCCAAATCAGTCCTAGAACTTTTTCCTTATCAGAGGAATGTAGATTGACATTATTTACTTCAACATTTATACCAGAAACTATCCAATGCTTTATCTTGAAACTTCCAGATGACAAAACTTTCTCAGCATTTCTTATCAAATCATAAGCTTCAGTCTTTGTGTCTGTTGAATATGAAATGTCATCTACGTAGGTGTTATTAACAATCATATCCGCTACTTTGGGATAATTGTCTGCATTTAATTCAGCAGTATGCTTCAAAGCCAACATTGCTATAATTCCACTTGGTTTGTCGCCAAACGCTACAGTTGTAAGAGCATAATGGTCAGGAGCATCTTCTAGTCTCATGTTTCTCCAGATGAACCTGTGAGTGTGTTGATCTAACAAACTAAGTCTGATAGTGTGGTACATTTTGCTGATGTCGCCCACAATTGCAATCTCTCTTTCACGAAATCTAAACAAAACAGCTAGTTGATTATTCAAGACATTCGGACCTTTACACCAGTAATCATTTAATACATGGCCCATATACGATGCTGATGAATTAAAAATAATACTGAGAGGTGTTGATAGTGAATCAGGCTTTTGAATTTCATGATGTTGCACATAGTGAATGGGACCATCGTAAGTTTGTAGTTTTGTCTCTGATAATTTCCTACATACTTTTCTGATGACCATGTCCTCTATTTGATCCTGATAAGATTTAGAGTAACTAGGGCCTAATTTCACAAGTCTTTTCTCCGTGGATTTCATCTTAGCAATAGCTACTGAAATGTCTTGGGTCTTTTACCCAGGGATACTCCATTGTCCACTGATGGTCTACTTTATCATAATGTAAACCCTTTTCTATGATGGCTAGTTCCTTCTCTTCCTTTGTAGTGTAATTACTATTTCCAATAACATATTTGCCACACTTACAGTTACCACATTTGGGAATACAATGAGTTCCTAAATTGTCTATATCAAAGAAATTGTCAAGATCTGTTTTAATGCTGGATTTGGATTCCACCAATATGACCAATATGTCATTGATATGAGAAAGGTTAGCCAATTGATTCACTCTGATACTAACATGACTACTACTGTTACCATGGGATTTAATACGGGGGTGAGATCCTCGGATACAGAATCCGAACCGGTTCTGCATTAGTTGCAATTCGCCATTCATTCCAATAACAGTGGGCAACAGTTTGCAATTGCCAACATCTACAAGTAGATCAATACTTCCACTGGATCTTTCAATGTCGCAATGTGATATACCCTGCTCTTCAAATAGGTTTACAACATCAGAGACATCCACTTCCACTAAATTAAAGGATATTTCATTAATTCCTACTGCCTTTATGAATAATTCATTTCCATCCTTATCTGTGAGAGGGGAGTATGCATTCTTTGCTAGGGAATTTTTCAGTTATATTACCTACTTTAGTCATTGACAGATCTATTTCTCTGCACTCTAGTCCAAGTTTTGAAGCAAGTGTGTGAGTTATAATAGTTATATCAGACCCTGGATCCCAGAGTGTCATTACAGGTCGTCCTTGACTAAATACCTTACTGATCATTAACAGTGTCTTTCCCATCAATGGTTTATTTTGCCTTTGACTCGTGCTGTGAAACACTATTCCCTCTAAGTGAGCTCAATGCAACACACTGTGATGAGGTCTGCCACAACGTATGTTGTTGTTCCCTATAACATCAAATGTTCTCTTCAAATTACACTGACTTGCTACGTGAACTCCTCTGAGGCAGTTAAAGCAGATACCCTTTTTTCTCAGAGCATCAATCTTCCCGTAATTATCTAACCTTTTAAATGTTGTGCACTCTAGGATATCATGATTGTCAGTAACATGAAACCAGCAGTTATATCTAATTGAGTTTTTTGCATGTGTGTTTTGACTACCGTTATTCGCCATACTCGTTACAATGTTGGCTAAGTTGATCATACATTGCTCTAGCTTCTTATTCTGACATTCTTGGTTTTTCTGAAGCCTTTTTATAGCTTCCATTATGTCACCTGAATCATTCTGTACTCCAAGGTCAGGAGTAAGCAACCCTGCAACATTATGCACATTAGATTTGTCTACACTTCCTGCCAAACGGATGCTGGAATCCATGTATTCAAGTACTCTCTTCTCTCTTAGTAAGAACTTAAGCAACTCTTCAAAAATTTGATCAGGGTTAGTGATGTTTTCAGCTAATATGACCCATTCACGTTTTTGTGTCATTGGCAAAATTTTCTCTATATGACTCACTGTATTACTAGTCTTTATTTCGGCCGTTAGGTTCATCCTTTTCAAATCCAGCCAGCATCTCTCCACCTTCTCTACCATCTTTACAAATCCTTTGGTATCTCCATCAGCAAGTTTTCTTAATGTCTTAAGATGACAGAGAACTACATCAACAATTTTCCTACTGTTACCATACCTTTCATCAAGTCTATTAAACATTTCATCATAGTCAGTTTCCACACCTCTGACAGTTTTAAGTGCTTCTCCTGTCAAACATTGTTTCAAGGCAAATGGGTCCTTCTCGAATGAATTTTTCATTAATCTTTCAAAGTCTGCCTAAAATGTAGGGTATTCCCGTACATCACCGTCAAACATAGGAGGTTCTAAAGTTTTAACTTTCACCTTTTTACCGCTCACAACATTTGCATTTGTTAGCTGATTCAGTTTTTTAGCCAGTAATATGTGATATTCCTTTCTTTTTCTTTCTAAGTCAATGATATATTGATCCTCATCATCTAAAACCTTATCCTCAGCACCAGCTGCACTCAAAAAATCTGTACATGCTTCATGGGCATGACTAACCTCGTCATAATTGTGTTGAAGCACAGGTATAGGATCCTCTTGGAGTACACTTTCCTTGAAGATGTTGCACTTTCTGGTAAACTTCCTCTTGGTGGTGCTTCGTTGTATCTTGAGCTGGTCCATCTTCCCTGATTCCGTTTCTACCATTCTAGAGCGTTGTCCAAATGTATGGGGCATCCATTAAGAACTTGAGTACTGCCATAACTTCTTTATTAAGCGTTTGGACCTGTCAAATCATTGACATGAAAATATGCATCCTGAACAAAATAAGTACATTATCACACCAGGTACTCGAATCAACATATGTAACAAGCAGACAAATTGAATGGATCATTGACATGAGTATATGTATCCTAAACAAAATACATACATTATCACACCAGGTACTCAAATCAACATATGTAACAACAAGCATACAAATTGAATGGATCCGTGTGGGATGTATCATATGGTAAGCACAATTAAAGTATAATCAAGTAACCATCTAAATATAGTCGTAACTCACAACGGTAGCCCCAGCCGAACATGGATTGCCTTCATAACCTTTCATCAAGTAGAGTTGGAATCACAACACCTATAATACACAATCACAATAACTAAAGTGATCATCAAAAGTCATTACTAACACACGAGCCTGAGTCTGTTGGTAAATACCACATCTGTAAGCATCAGCTAACAAGCCAACACACATAGCACTACAATAGCCAAATGTAACTATACATACCAACATAGTAGTATCTCACGTCCTGAGTCACAGCCAGTATAATATTATCCAATGCTTTAGCACAACATCCTTCAATCAGGGCGGACAGCAACTAACCCTGGCTGCCCGTTCGTGGCCACCTCTACACCCCTGCTGCCACCTCACCTCCCCACTGCCACATCACGAAGATGTGCGGCTTGCGCACCATTCACATATTTAAATCCTGTCTATGCGGCCACACTAATACACAAAAAAACAATTATGAATAAATAAAGAAATAGAAAAATTAATACTTAAATTATCATCAGATAATGATGATACAGTTACATTCCTAAAAAAATCTTTCGTTAAGCGAAACTTCGTTAAGCGAACCAATTATAACAAGTTTAACCCCTAACTTGAACTTCCAGTCAGGATGGGCAGAGATGGCAGGTTGCGAGGGGAAGGAAAGCGGAGGCAGTTAGGGAGGATAGGACTAAACCTGTTGAGTGTGAAAATAGGTTCGGTTTGTTGGAGGGAGGGAGAGTGAGTGAGTGGAGTGAATGAAGTGGTTGTGGTGAGTGAAAGGAGAAAGAAGGGGTAGAGGAGAGGAGGAGGATGGTTGTGCCTAGCACACCTCAGCCAGAATGCATCAGGGATAGGAGGACGAATGTGTAGGAAGTTGAGGTAGGAGAGACTTTAGCAAACAGTGACCATCATATAATTAGATTTATCATTAATTCCAGTAGGGATAATATAGTGAATAAGACTAGAGTCCCAAACTATCAGAAAGGCAATTATGGTAGGTTACGTCAGTTATTAGGAGAGGTAAACTGGGAAGATAGTTTTGGAAATAAAACTGCACAGGAGATGTGGGATATTTTTAAGGTTGTAGTAAAGGGTATAGTGATGCAGTGTATCCCTTACAAAGATATAAGGCAGAGAAACAGGAAGCCATTATGGTGGACTCATGAGATAGGTAGCCAGATCAGAGAGAAGAAGAGGGCATATAGAGAGTTGCAGAAAAGTGGGAAGATGTAGATTTGATTAGGTACAGACAGGTCAGAGATGATTTGAGTAAGGTTATAAAAAAAGTAAAAGGCAGGCAGAGATAAAACTAGCTAGAGCTGGGAGTAAAGATCCCAAAAATTATATAGTTATTACAAGGTCAGTGATAAAAGAAATAAGGATAGGATTGGACCACTCAGAAAAGATGGTGTAGTAGTGGATCAAAATGAAGACATAGTAGAATTATTGAATGAACAATTTTCTTCAGTATTTACTAGGAAAGAATAGGAAATCCTGTTACAAACAGTGCGACGAGTAGTTTAAGAGCTTTAGAAAATATTGATATAAAACCGGGAATTATTAGGAAATTTATTCTTGAACTAGACGATAGGAAAGCTAGTGGTCCTGATGAGCTACATGCCAGAGTACTTAGGGAGGGTGTAGACAGTATTTCTGAAGCACTTAAGTTAATCTTTGAAAGATCACTTAGGTTTGCTGAGATACCTCAGGACTGGAAGTTAGCTAATGTTACTCCAATATTTAAAAAGGTAGGAAGGATGATGCGAATAATTATAGACCGATCAGTTTAACTAGTATAGTATGTAAGATACTAGAGAAAATCATTAAGGGTAGTATTTGGGAGCATTTAAATGAGAATAGATTAATTAGAGATACCCAACATGGCTTTAGATCAGGGAGGTCCTGTCTTACAAATTTGCTCGATATCTTAGAATATATTACCAAGGAGTTAGATGATGGAAATAGCATAGATGTTATATATCTAGATTTTAGCAAGGCGTTTGATAAGGTACCGCATAGGAGGCTAGTGTACAAATTGAGACTACATGGGATAGGGGTAGGTTAGTTGATTGGATTAGTGAATGGCTTTCTGATAGGAAACAGAGAGTAGTATTAAATGGGGCAATGTCTGAGTGGAAGGAAGTGGTTAGTGGGGTACCCCAAGGATCAGTGCTAGGACCTCTTCTTTTCTTGGTGTACATTAACGATTTAGATATAGGAATTAGTAGCAAAGTATCAAAGTTTGCAGATGATACTAAGATAGCATGTGCAGTACAGGGTGAAAAGGACAATTACAGAATACAACGAGACCTGGACAGGCTGATAGCATGGGCAGACAGGTGGCAGATGGAGTTTAATTCTAAAAGTGTCAGGTTATGCATTTAGGTAAAGACAACACAAACTTTAACTATGAGATGGAGGGATGTTGGCTAGAGGCAGTAGAGGAAGGAAAGGATTTAGGAGTAGTGATAGACAGGACTATGAAATTTTCAAAGCAATGTTTAGAAGCAAGAAATAGGGCAAATAGGATCCTGGGTTTTATAAATAGAAATGTTAGTTATAAAAGTAAGGAAGTGGTGCGTAGCTTATATAATTCCTATGTTAGGCCCCATTTAGAGTATTGCATACAGGCCTGGTCACCCCACTATAGGCAGGATATCAACATGTTAGAAGCAGTTCAGAGAAGAGCAACTAGGATGATACCAGCATTAAAGCGCCTGGAGTATAGAGATAGATTAAAGGAATTAAACATGTTTTCATTTGAGAGGAGATGTATAAGAGGGATATGATAGAGTTATTTAAAATGTTCTCAGATACAAACTACATAGATGTGAGATCTTTCTTTACCTTAGAGGAGGGAAGTAGGACTATAATACAGGTTGAACCTCCCAAATCCGGCAACCACCGGACCTTAGACTTGCCAGACCATGGAAAATTCCGAACTATAGGTGGTCCCCAAAACACCCTCTATATACTTACCCTGCACTATACAAATGTAGCTGTAACATTGTTTTGATATATGATAGTTGTACATGAAAATATACATGCAGAAGTATATAGAAAAACACGTAAATTAAGTTTGGCATGGAAAATTTTTGCCTGCGCCATTATCATCTCGCCGGACAAAGGGACCTTACCAGCGTGCTGAAGCTTAAACGACTGTACGAGAGCACTGTCTAAATCACTGCTTTTACCCTCCTTAAGTGTTCTACGAACCTCCATGTTCTTCTTTCTCTCACACTCACTGTAAAACTTGAGAAATTGATTCTTCTGCTTTTTTATATCATAGACGGTTGATGAGCCAATATTGTACTGTTGGCATAGGGTCCACACTGAAACACCTTTATCTAGCTTCCTTAATAGGTCCACTTTCTGTTGCACTGATATTGTCATATGTTTGAGCTTTTTCATTGATTCACACACAACACTATCACTTCCTGGTCGCTTTGAAGCCATGTTTAGGGACAAATATTACAGAAAAAAATGTTTATGCACCTGGGGGGATGGTGCTTGCAATGAGCGGCACATGTTACTGATCCAAATTTGACCTAGAATGCCCGGGCTCCAAAACATAGTACAGCGCCGCCGCATCCTAGTGGTGGTCCGGCAAATTACTCCGGCCAATTAAAAAATTCTGGCAAAAAATTTTTTTGCCGGATTACAGGTGTTGCCGGATGAAAGAATACCGGATTAAGGAGGTTCAACCTGTATAGTGAAAAGTTTAATGAGAGTAAAAATTATGAAGTTAAACATTTAGTCAGTTTAAATTAAGTCATTATAATGTACACTAATGTATGTATGTACATAACTTTATAATGTTGATGATTTTATGAAGGGAGGGAGAGTGAAACAGGAAAGACACTAACCGGCAACCTGTGGAATGTAAACAAAGGGCGCATCATTGTATCACATACAAAACTTATGTACCACATTTCCACACGGCTTTCCATTTTATCCATTGTAGAGTCACGAGTTCAGATGGTTCTTTTAGCTTGCAAGAAGATATGGTCTCACCAGCCTTCTTAATAGAGTCTGTTGACTTAAAAATAGTAGAGACAGTAGACGGATTCAAGATGGTGGCGAGCAATACTATTAGTTTTCTCGCCTCTCTTGTGTCTGTGAATAATATCCAGCTTCACTTCGAGAGTAAGAGACTTCCTGGTCTTCTTAGCAACGATAAGCGACATTGCAGGGCGTTTTGATGGTTAGTTGAGCGAGGGAAGATGAGTTGCTGCTGACGCTGTTATTGTTTTAAACAGGGGGAGTGAGTGATGCGCGTGTTGTCCACGAGAGGCGCTGATGTATTTAAAAGCCTGTCGGCTTGCGTTATACGGTAGGGCTTTCAAACTTGGAAAAAATTACCTAGATAAAACTTCGTTAAAACAAGTTTGGTGTTCGTTAAACGAACAGATGGTAGTAAAATGAAACATTCATTGTAGCGAAATTTTGTTGTGTGAACCTTCGTTAAGTGAGGGTTGTCTGTACTATGATGCACTTTTGCTTTGTTTACTCTCAATGGAAGTTCAAGTCAGGGGTCAAACTCGTTAAAATTGTTTTGCTTAATGAAAATTCACGCAACGAACGGTTTTTTAGGAACATAACCGGTTTGTTAAGCGGGGACTGCCTGTATATACACACACAGTGGTGCCTTGAGATACGAGTTTATATACTTACTAAAAACAAAAAATGAAAAACTCAAAATGTCTAGAAAACAAAATCACATGTAGTCAAATTAAATACTACCCTGAGAAGTACATACTAAATATTGTACTGGTGAAGAGAGGAAGACGAATGTTGTGAGGTGTGTATTCCAAACTAGATTTATGTTTGGCTTCTTCAGGATAATTGAAGAAGCCAAAAGTGAAATCACCTTATGATATCTGTACCTTTCGCATGACTTCCACCCTTTTCCATTACTTGGATTGCTAAATACCTCACTGACACTACCTTGACCTCCAAAGTTGATGGAGAGAATAGAGCGGCGGGCCTTTGTGCTGGAGCTGGCTGGGAATACTGCATTCTTGGAGGAGGTGTTAGTGCTGCAGAGGTATGCCCAGGAGGTGATGGGTGAGCTGGGACAGGTACTGGAATCCCCTCGCTGCCAGTGTGCTCGACTCCACTTCCTGACCAACCAAGAACTAATGGCCCTTCTAGCATACCCTTCACCGGAGCAGTTGAATCTTCTTGTCAGCAAAGTGAGAACTTAGTTATGATGTTCTGTGTTGTGATGATATTGTATCTGCATCTTGGAGTCATACACTTTCTTTATTATTGTGAGGTATTGAATTGTTTTAGTTATAGTTTGAAGAGCAATGTTTTACTGTAAGATACATATGTATATTCACTGTAAAGTTTTTGTTATGCTTGTGTATGAATGTTTGTGCATCTTGAAGTCATACACTTTCTTTATTATTGTGAGGTCTTTATTATTGTAAGTTTTTGTTATGCTTGTGTATGAATGTTTGTGTGTTTAATGTAAAAGGATTACTGGTGTAGGGCTACAAAGAGAGAAAAAAAAGCCCTGTGAGGTGCCTGTCTCAGAAAAAAGATAATTTGAATGTTGATTTTTCAGTTTGAGATATTTCTACTCTCACTCATAAGAAATAGCACCACCACAGTTTTATCTTTATTCCTTAGCTGTTCAACCATGTTTGTGGACTGAGGTGGAGTGAGAACAATGTGAAGGGTCTGCTCACCTTGGAGGGAGAGGAGCTGCACCTGCTGTCACCTGTGGTGTTGACAAAGGATGGTGGTGATGGTGCAGGTGTGGGGGCAGGTGTGCAACGCCTCTTGGATGCCACACACCTGACCATGAAAGCTGCTGTACAGAGAGTCATTGAGGAGCTTGGCAGAGAGAGGAAGCTCACGTGAGGAATATTTTTAGTTTTGTTTTATCTCACATAATTTTATATATTAGGCTGGTTAGCAGTCCCACTTACATTGGCTTAAAACAAAGTGCAATACACTTATATGCACATTAATCACACTCTAGGCCTTGTCAAACCCTAATGGAAAAGGATGGTCTAATGGACCATCATCCTACACCAGGTGATAGTACTTTAGCAGAGCTTGGCTGCAACGGCACAGAGTTGTGACTTTGCGACTTTCTCGCACCACAAATTTTGAAGTTACAAAGTTGAAAGCCACAAATGTTTTGAGAAAGTCAGACTAAGCAAAGTCACGCCGCCAATTATCCGTGACTTTTGCCACGACTTTGAATAGGATAAAGACAACTTTTTACAAGGAAATTTTTCCACTAGGAGAAGATGGTCTAGAAGGACATGGAGGACAAGGAGGATGACCTATAGATATTAATTTAGACTGTGTTTTAACCAAAGGAAATATAAGAAATGAATGAATATTTGTTGCTATGTTTTGTAAAGGCATGTTTCTTTTATTGCTTTAGGGTTTACGTTGTAATTTAGCAGAGTTGTACTAGGGAAAAAAGTTACAATCACAAAGTAACAAAGTTGCAAGTCATACTGGTCTAATCTGGACTGGTCATGGTCTGCTCAGGTCTGGTCTGGATCAGTTCAGGGGTTGTTATGAACTTCCCAACAAAGCTAGCTGTGAACTCGCTGAATGTTTCCTTGTGTGTCTCACAACTCAAGGGTGCAGTCACAGCCTGCCCTCTAAAGACAACTCCCCCCTTTACACAAAACTACATGCACATACTCTACACACACCCTTCACTTGAAATAAGAAAAAGGTGACTCCTACATCAGCTTCAGAGTCCCCTTCCTCCAAGGGACCATAAATGTCCTCCTAGGTCAGCCTTCCAGTTGTTGGTATTGACCAAAAATGTTTTCTTCATTAACTTCTGCAACATTCACAGTCTTAGATCTAATTTTCAATCTGTAGAACACCACCTCTCCTCTGCTAAACCTCATCTTCTTTTCCTCACCGAAACACGCATCTGAGACAACTGACAGCATCCCTTTTCTGTTCCCTCCTATTTTCTCTATCCTCATTTTTGTTCTAAATCTGGATATTGTGTCTATGTGCACAATGAGATGACTTGCTCTTGTGCCCTCGCTCTTGAATCTTTCAAGTTTTCCACCATCTGTCTTTGACTCAGTCACTTTCTAACTAAATTTATTTTTGCTGTCTATCTCTCCCCTAACTCCTCTGACTATAGTAAATTCTTTGAATATTTAACTTTTAAAGTGAAGCACATTCTATCTCTTTATCCTTTTGCAGAGCTTTCCATCCTTGGAGATTTAAATGTTCATCACCAGCTTTGACTTTCCTCTCCCTTCACTGATCATTCTGGTGAACTAGCCTTCAACTTTTCTATCCTACATGACTTATAGCAAATAGTGCAACACCCAACTTGTATTTCTGACTGTCTTGGAGATATACCCAATATTTTTTTATCTTTTCCATATCTCTAATAATCCTTCTGCTTATTCTGTTACCCTCTCTTCTCTGTTGGGCTTTTCCAATAACAATTTCACATCTGTATCTTGTCTTATTTCTCCAATCCCTCCTCAGGATTCCATAAGGTGGAGGTGCCTCTGGCATTTTGCCTCTGCCAGTTTGCCTCTGCCAGTTTGGGGAGACCTGAGGAGGTATTATGCTGAGTTCCCCTGGAATGATTACTTTCACCATGTCAGAGACCTGTCTCTGTATGCTGAACACATAACAGAGGTGATTGTGTCTGGCATGGAGGCATACATTCCTCACTCTTTTTCTCAACCTAAACCTTCTAAACCTTGGTTTAACATAGCCTATTCTTGTGCTATACATGATAGTGAGGTTGTCCACAAAAGATACTTGAGTCTTCCATCACCTGAGTCTCATGAACTGTACAAAGTCTGATCTTCAACTTGCCAAACCCTTTCATAGATAAAAAAAAAAAAAAAGTCAAAATCTTTCAAGCTTCATCTCCCCTCGAGACTTCTGGCATCTGGCCAAAAACAACTCCAATAATTTTAGTTCTTCATCTTTCCCTACTCTATTTCATCCTGAGAGCACCACTGCCATCACTTCTATCTCTAAAGCTGAACTCTTCTCTCAAACCTA
Organism: Portunus trituberculatus; assembly: GCF_017591435.1. Taxonomy (NCBI): domain Eukaryota; kingdom Metazoa; phylum Arthropoda; class Malacostraca; order Decapoda; family Portunidae; genus Portunus; species Portunus trituberculatus. The sequence goes on along the minus strand of NC_059302.1, from coordinate 17,582,372 downwards.
TGATAATAATTGTATCTTGGATGATTCTGGGCTTGTCCCTCCCTCTCCACCTCCCTATGACTGTTTCACGCCATCAATTAAAATTCCTCATAATGATGTTTTCCATGCCCTCGCTGGGCTAAACCCTTAAGAGGCTTATGAACTTGATGGGGTCCCTTCTATTGTTCTCAAAAACAGTGTCTCCATGCTTGCATGTTGCTGAGCCAAACTCTTCCAACTCTGTCTATCAACTTCTACCTTTCCTTCTTGCTGGAAGTTTTTTTCTGCATTCAACCTGTTTCTAAAAAAGGGTGATCATTTTAATCCCTCAAACTACTTTAATTTCTTGCTTGTCTAAAGTTTTTGAATCTCCCTCCAATAGTAAAATTCTTGAACATGTCATTTAAGTCTTTTACCTGATCACCAGTATGGCTTCCATCAGGGCTGCTCTGCTGGTGATCTGGATTTCCTTACTGAGTCTTGGTCATTCTCTTTTAGAGTTTTCAGTGAAACTTTTTACTGTTGCATTAGACATATCAAAAGCTTTTGATGGAGTGTGGCACAAAGCTATGATCTCAAAACTACCCTCCTACAGCTTCTATCTTTCTCTCTGCAACTTTATCTCAAGTTTTCCTCTCCAACTATTCTACCACTGCTGTGGTAGATGGCCACTGCTCTTATAAATCTATTTACAGTGGTGTTCCTTAGGGTTCTGTCCTGTCACCCACTCTCTTCCTATTGTTCATTTATGATGTTAACCATACTTCTTGCCCAATCCACTCTTATGCTGATGATAATCACCCTACACCTTTCCACATCTTTTCAGAGATGACCAACCCTTCAGGAAGTCAATAGGCCATACAAGGATGCCACAAAACCTATGACTTCAGATAATTCTAAGACTTCTGATTGGAAGAGATAAAACTTAGTAGTATTCAATGCCTCAAAAACTCAATTTCTCCATATATAAACTTGGCACAAGTTTCCAGATAACTCCTCTCCAGATATCTTCTCTTCTTCAATGGCACTCAACTGTCCCCTCTCCTGCACTGAATATTCTTGGCCTGTCCTTTACTCATAATCTCACATCTCATTTCTTGCTAAAACAGCTTTTATGTAGTTAGGCATTCTGAGATGTCTCTGCCAGTTTTTGTCTCCTCTCCCAACTGCTAACTCTGTAAAAGGGCCTCATCCACTCATGTATGGAGCAACCTTCACTTATTTAGGGGGGTGTTCCATTCACACAGCTCGAGTAGATGGTGGTACCAAAAGCTTTTCATCTCATCAACTCCCCTCCTCTTACTGACTGTCTTCAGCCCGTCTCTCTCTCTCTCTCTCTCTCTCTCTCTCTCTCTCTCTCTCTCTCTCTCTCTCTCTCTCTCTCTCTCTCTCTCTCTCTCTCTCTCTCTCTCTCTCTCTCTCTCTCTCTCTCTCTCTCTCTCTCTCTCTCTCTCTCTCTCTCTCTCTCTCTCTCTCTCATGCTAACTGCTCTTGTGATCTTGCTAACTGCATGTCTCCCCTCTTTCTCTCATCCTTGTATTTTGTCCAATTCTCTAATGCATGAGTTAGCCAGTGCTCTTAATTTTTCATACCTTTCTATAGTAAACTCTGGAACTCCCTATCTATGTTTGTATTTCCAACTTCCTATGATTTGACTTTATTCAAGAGGGGAGGTTTCAAGACATTTGTCCCTATTCTTTGGCTAACTATCGGCTCTGTAAAGAGACTGGTGAGTGAGTGTGTCTTTTTTCTTTATCTTCTTGTCCTTGGCCAATCCTCCCCTCATACATTAAAAAGTCCCTATTGCACTAGATTGGGAAGCAAAGTTGCAAAGTCAAAGTTGCACTGGATAAGTTAAAGTCATACCCAGTTCTGTACTTCGGCATTCACAAATATTTATCTGTGGGTATTCTTATGTCATTCATATAACCTGTCTCCCATCTACTTCTTATTAACATCTATAGCTTACCAGTTTTCGATGGAACAACTTCAGAGTTGTCAGTATGGGAAAGCCCCTCTTTCAAGTCACTCACTTCACTTATCTGATTTAAGTCAGTTTGATACACACATAAAGTTAGCTTACTAATAACACTGCTGTCCTGATGCACATATTGCAGTTTATTATGTAGCTTGGTTAGGTGTCTGGTAGAAAATTTGTTCTGAAATTAAGTGTTTGGTATGTATGAGTGTTATTCAATAAGATCTATTTTGCAAGTAAAGCACAAGTGTTGCTGTTGAAAGGAGATAGTATACTGGTGAGTTGTTACCGGAGGGTACCTTGATGTAATGGTTAGCATAACTATCTAGGAAGTGTAAGATTCTGGGTTCAACATTTAAGTAATGGCTGCATTCCTAGCTTCAACAGAAATTTATTCTGAGATTCCTACCCAACTTATGTGTGACATGACAGAATCTTGTTTTGGTACAGGAGAGCTATGCTTCAGGAGGCTCCCCTGGCAGCTGTGGCAGTGGCCTGGAGGGTGTGGTGGGCCGCTGGTATTGACATGGTCCTCTGTACCACTACCAAAGTGAGTTGTTGGCTGCTCATTAACGTTTGATACTGGGAGGGGCATCAGGTATTACAAGGTGATATGAAGAGCTGACTGTATACTAGAGGTTTCATTGATATGTGAGAAAGTATCAGATTTTGGTGAAAAAATTGTTTTGATGGGTCTACTTAAACAGGGTGAGCGATCAGCACTGAGGAGACAGCTGGACAAGATAACAGAAGACATCACCTTCTTGCTGGGGGCAATGGGTCGAGGCCAGCAGAGGAAAGAAGAGGAGGAGTTAGATCAGGAAGAGCGAGAGGTAAAGGAAGAATCTTGCTTAGTAGATTAAGCCTTTCACAACTGGATAAATATTTCCTTATATCTATCATTTTTTTATGTTAGAAGGGAAAGCTGGCTAAGAGTAACAGAAAGAGTAAAAAAGGCTGTCTAGAATGCCAGTCCCAGTGCAGGTCCGAGAGAGTTAATCAAAAGAAAGGGATTGAAGCCTTTCTCTTAAATGAGGTCATGTCATAGGGAGATGGAAATACAGAAGCAGGTGTAGGGAGTTTCTGAGTTTATCAGAGAGTAAAGGGAAGAATGATTGAGAGTACTTGTTAATTCTTGCATTAAAGAGGTAGACAGGATAGGGGGGAGAGGAAGAAGAAAGTCTTGTGCAATGAGGCTGTGAGAGGAAGGGAGGCATGCAGTTGGTAAGATTAGAAGAGTAGATAGCATGAAAATAATGATAGAAGGTAGCAAGAGATGTAATGTTGCGGCATTGAGAAAGAGACTGAAGTTGGTCAATCAGAGGAGGGGAATTGATAAGATGAAAAGTTTTTATTTCACCCTATTTGATAAAACTGGGGGAGTGGAACCACCCATCCCTCCAACACATGCATAGAGTACTCCATACATGGATGGATAAGTCCCTTGTACAGAGTAAATAGTTAGGGGGTGAGAGAAACTGGTGGAGACGCTTCAGAACACCTAACTTCATAGAAGCCATCTTAGCAAGAGATGAGATGTGAAGCTTCCAGTTTAGATTATAAGTAAAGGACAGACCGAGGATATTTAATGTAAAAGAGGCAGACAGTTGAGTGTCATTGAAAAAGAGGCGATAATTGTCTGGAAGGTTGTGTTGAGTTGGTAGATGGAAAAATTGAATTTTTGAGGCATTGAACACCACTAAGTTTTCTCTGCCCCAATCAGAAATCAGAAAGAAGTTGGGCATTCTGCGGCATCCTTGTGGGATTTGTTAACTTCCTGAAAGGTTGATCGCCTCTGAAAAGATGTGGTAAAGTGTAGGATGTTGTGAGCACTTGCTAATTTTCTTAGAGTCTCTTGAATAAACAGAATTAATCCCATGCTTTTTCTTATCTTTCTGTCTCATAATGTGGTGACAGGAAGATTATAGCTGTGTATTGGGTAAAGAGTGTCCTGTTGAAGGAGTTGGTCTTAATCCTATGTTTCTATTGATTCCTGGCTATACCACATGACTTGTTTGCTTCAGGTCCCACAGGTGCCTCTCAGCTGGGTGCGAACACCTTCAGGCAGGTCCTGTCGCTCTCGCCGTGCCTCTGTTGCTGCTCTGCCTTCCTTCAGATGCCTTCCCCTCCTGCTGGTGACTTTGCATGCCCGTGATGTGGTCTCCTCCCTCATCAGGAGCAAGTAAGAACAAGGTTCTGGATATTAGATTTGTTGAATTTGAATATTTGAAGGTTATTAAGGGTTGTGTCCTAATGATCCTGCTTGTATTCATTGTCTGTTGCAATGATATGCATCTTGCATAACATGCAAAGCTGTTGTTTGCTAATGACTCCTATTAATATCTCTTTGCATTTTAGTGCTTGCAGTGTGGAGGACTACCGGTGGGTGATGCAACTGAGGTACTCCTGGCAGGCACAAAATTCCCTTCTCCAGCTGCATGCTGCATACCGTAAGAATTTATGTCCATCCTCCTGTAGTGGAACGAATTGACTTGCCATGATTGTCACCTATCAATGTCAATAACTGTTATACTTGCTTCTGTTACCAGAATAAGTCAGTAGTTTTTCCCTACTAAGCAACATAAGGAAGTAGATATAAAAAAAAATGTGCTGGGTGAGTTGGGAACAATAGAAATTTTTATGCTCTTTTGTTTAATGTTTCCTTTGCTTTCATATATAAAGGAATTTATAACTAGTGGACATCTGACAAAGATCTCCCACAGGCAGCCTTGACTATGGGTATGAGTACAATGGCTGCGGGTCACCAGACTACGTAGTGACACCTCTGTCAGAGCGTGTACTATATGTCACCCTTGCTGCCCTAGCTGCCCACACTCCACCACTCCTTACAGGTACATTGAACACCTGATTCATTTGGGAGTGATGTCTAGTACCATAAAAATTAATCAAGGTAATCACGTGAATTTTTATTTGAACTTGATTTGCAGGTGAGTGTGGTAGTGGAAGGCAGAGTCTGATGGAGGCAGCTGCTCATATTGCTGGCAGGTTCCTCCTCACTTTCTCCCTTTCACCATTCACTTCCGTTGCTTCATTAAGCTCCATGCTGGCAGGTGATTATCAAGCTTCACAATAATTTAGAATAGGGATACTCAGTTGTTAAAACATGAGTGAGCTATGTGTGCAGTCACTGGAATGAAAAGCTGATGCTTCCTCAGGTTCACTGGTGGGAGGGTCATGGTTGTATCTACGTGAATGTGAACAAGCATCTCCTGTGGTGCTGTCTGCTCTGGCCTCCATGCTGTTGAACCTCAACTTGGCACACATCTACACTAGTGCTAACCCTGTTATCCAGGTGAACACTGCAGGAAAGCTCTTAGGGACTTGTAGAGCTTTGTAATGGTGTAATGATAAAAAGCAGTAAGGATGTGTAATCACCAATAGGTGTTACTGTGAATATAAGTGAGTAAACTTGTAGTGTTAGGTTTAATATTCCTGGCTTATAACCATGAGATCCATATTAGAACCCTGGGCTTGGAAGAGACAATTTATGATTGTTCCCTTTCATGCCTGTTTATCTGCCAGAGAGATAGGCATAGAAGAATAAGTTAGTGTTATTACTTAAAAATTTGGCAGACTATAAATCCAATTTTCTTGCATGCCTAGCATGTGTGTGATGTCTTACAGAAGTGAAAAGCCAAGAAATTTGCTCTTTTGTGTGTGTTTGTGTGTGTATTTACCTAGTTGTATTGTACAGGGTTTGAGCGGGGCTCATAGTGTCCTGTCTCCATATCTCCATTTATCTAGTTTTTCTTTAAAGTTATGCACACTATGTGCTGTGACAATTCCATTATCCAATGCATTCCATTTTTCCACCGTTCTATGTGGAAAACTGTATTTTCCAATATCCTTCACACACTGCCTCATCCTGATCTTCTTTTCATGTCCTCTTGTCCTTCCATCCTCTTCTGTCAACAGCACCAGGTCTTCTTTGTCTATCTTTTCAATATCATTTACTATCTTATACATTGTTATTAGGTCCCATTTCCATCAGTTGTTCTTCATATGTGAGGTCCTTTAATTCCGGCAAAATCTTTGTAGCAATCTTCTGTATCCTCTCCAATTTTCTTATACAGTGGAGACTCAATACTCGAACTTAATTCGTTCCAAATGGCCGTTCGAGTATTAAAAAAGTTCGACTATTGATACCTATAAATCAGATAATTAGTTCTAGTCATTGCCAAACCCAAGTTTAGAAAAAAGCAACGGTTTAATTTTGCAGTCGCCGCTAGCACTGACGCACAGAAGCAGGGTTAGCTTGTCTTTCATGGGCTTGTGTACTGGCAAACACTTCTCTTCCTTTGTTATATATGTAGATCATGTTTGGTAGTTTTTTCGTTTTTTTCCAAAACAGGCCGTTTCATCACAATTAAAGATCTGTTGTGGGCTTAAGCACTCCTTATCCACAAATTTCTTAAATTCAGGTACAAATTACTCAGCGGCAATTCTGTCAGCACTTGCAGCCTCGCTGTGCGTCACAACAGAATTCATTCCAGTTCTGTTCTTGAAATTCACAAACCACCCTTTACTTGCTTTAAAATCATCATTGGAGTCAGATGTGGTATCAGAAATAAGATCATGATCCAGCAGCCTAGCCTATGCACAAATTATGCCCTCTGACAAAGAATCACCAGCCATCTGCGTTTGGTTTATCCAATCAACAATTTTTCCATTTCTTCCACTTCCGCAGGTCGCTTAGATTGCCTTTTCACACCAATAGCCACATCAGCTCTTTTAACCCGCTAAGACCGATGGCCGCAAAATTTGCACCCTCCCATTACCGCAATTATCATAAAAAAAATCAACTCTTATAAATTACTCTGGAAAAAAATCTGTTGTTAGTAGACATGACAATGCATCATCCTACAAGTTTTTTATTGCTCTACTCACTATGGTTGTCTCAGAATAATAACCGATAATTGGAGAAGATTGTGGTAGCGGCAACTCGGGGGAGGTGCTTTTATGTGTATTCTTACATAATGTGAGGCACTGCTCATGTTTTTATGTGTTTTCACATGTTTTCGTGTTTTCACTCATATTGGCTGATTATAGTTACGTATGTTTTTATCAAGCGTGGGTGACGATGTTGTCACAATAGCGGGGTCGGGATCTACCCCCAACCTGTGCACTTTGCGTCTTGTCCCGCCTTGTCTATCACTTTTATCACTAAACTTTAGCTTCCTCTTAGCACCAGTAGCCATAGTTGTAAACAATAGTTCCTTAAATAAGTAAATACGTAAATACGTAAATAATTATCACCGCGACACGACGCTCACGCACCTCACAGAAATTTGCAGGAGACTAGCTGGCTAGAGCGGTGTGCTTCCTGGGAGCCGACAGTACTACCATAGGCCTACGTCATGACCAAATATAGCAGCGCTACCAATGCTAGCGCGGTTTTTATTAGCGCTCAAAGTAGCTGCCCCATTTAAGGACTATTGGAAGTGTGCTATGCAGCCGTATTTAAGGCCTGTCGGACTTTACGGGTTAATGAGCTCTGTCTTATTCAGTATTGTGGCTACTGTAGATTTAGCCATTCAGTACTCAGCTGCACGATCGGTTATTCTTCCTTTTTTCTCGTATTTATCAATAATCTTTTTCCTTTCGATGGTTGTCACTACATTTTTTCTTGTAGGCTTATTCTCACCACTAACAAGCCTCTTCGTTCCCATTGTAAGCTATTAAATGGAAAAAAAAAAAAAAAAAACCCGGAGAGGAAGCTCAGGACAATGTTATTCTTATGACAGCGAAAGATCAACTGGCTGTGGTGGACCAGTGGGGCGCGTGGGGTGGAGGGAAGGATGAAAGTGCAGGACAATGTTATTCTTACGACAACGAAGGATCAATTGGCTGCGGTGGACCAGTGGGGCGCGTAGGATGGAGGGAAGGATGAAAGCGCAGGACAATGTTATTCTTATGACAGCAAAGGATCAACTGGCTGCGGTGGGCCAGTGGGGCGTGTGGGGCGGCAGGAAGGATGAGGTGTTTTTTGTTTATAGCCATGTGGACGGACGTTCGACTAATAGGTATTTTTTCGAGTATTAAGTCGAACTTTTGCATTCGACTATTGAAAAGTTCGACTATTTAGACGTTCGAGTATTGAGTCTCCACTGTATATCCTTTTTAGAGCTCGTAGACCATAACACTGCTGCATATTCCAGCCTTGGGCGTATCATGCTTGTGATTATTTTTTTCATCATATCTTTATCCATGTAATGAAATGCCACTCTTATATTAGTCAACATCTTATATGATAGTCCGAATATCTTGCTTAGGTGTCTATCAGGGCTCAGATTTTCATGTATGATCACTCCAAGATCTTTTTCCTCTTTAGTCTTCATTATTTGTTCCTCTCCCATCAAATAGTTCCATATTGGTCTTCTCTTACTCTTTCCTAGTTGCATTATGTGGCATTTCTTGGCATTAACTCCAATTTCCACTTCTTACTCCATTCATTAATCTTGTTTAAATCTTCCTGCAACAGCAGGTTTTGATAACTCTTAACAGCTTTGCATCATCAGCGAATGAATTTATCTAACTGTTTATCCCAATGTGAATTTCGTTTACATAAATTTGAAACATAATGGGGGCTAACACTGACCCTTTTGGCACTCCGCTAGTTACTTTACCCCAAGATGAGTATGTATCTCTGATCACAGTTCTCATTTTCCTATCCTTCAAATAATCTCTTGTCCATTAGAGCAAGTTCCACGCAGTCCTCTTATGTTCTCTAGTTTCCAAAGAAGTCTTCCGTGTGGAACTTTATCAAAAGCCTTTTTAATGGCCATGTATACTGTTTCTACCCATCCATCTCTGTTTTCAAGTCCTGCAATAACTCTCGAGTAGAAGCTTAATAAGTTTGATACACATGACCGCCCTGTCCTGAACCCAAATTGTCTGTTCGATATGACTTGCTCCTCTTCTAGAAATTTAACCCATTTTTCTTTGATAATTATTTCACATAACTTCCCTATGACACTTGTAAGTGACACTGGTCTGTAGTTTAGTGGTTCAGTTGTCTTTCCTCCTTTAAATATCGGTATTACGTTAGCTCTCTTCCACTCTAGTGGAACTTTCCCTTCATATTTTTAACCTTTAATTATTTCCCAAATTGGATCCAGTAATTGTTCTTTACATTCTTTTAACATCCAGCCTGTTACACCATCTGGTCTCATTGCTTTTCTGACTTCCAACTTATCCAGTAATCTTCTAATATCTTTTTTGTGCACTACAATTTCCTGTAATCCTTGGCAATCCAGTGTCCTATTAGGTTCTGTGAAATCATCTGCTGTGAATACCGTTTTGAAGCTCTCATTCATTATTTCACACATTTCTTTTTCTGTTTGGTATGTCTTGCCTTCTCTAATTATTTTTTAAATTGTTTCCTTATTTTTTGTTTTGCTGTTTATAAACTTGTAGAAAAGTTTTGCTTCATCTTTGCTTTTATCCACTACATCTTTTGTCAAAATTTCTTTCTTCTTCTCTCCTTACTCTAATATATTAATTTCTAGCATCTTTGTACTGCCGTCTGTTATAGTAATTTTCCTGCTTTAAGAGTTTCTTCCACGCTTTATCTTTTGTCTTTTTTGCTTTCATGCATATAGCATTGTACCAAGCATGTATTTTTTTCTGAACTCTATGAACAGGAACAAACTTACTCCATTGTATTTCTGTAAAAATATATCATATTTCTCATGTACAGTCTTTCTGCACATAATATTACTCTACTCAATATCAGCAAAATAAATCCTTAATTTTTTAAAATCTGCTTTTGCATAATTTAATCTCTCTCCTTTATTATCCTCTCTCTAACTTATCTCATCTTTCTCCTGCATTTGCATCTCTAATGTCACATGATCACTTTTCCCCATTGGACTAAGATATTGTATGATTGGAAGAGATTCTGGTTTCTTTGTGAAAACTAGGTCAAGCAATGATGGTTCTTCTTTCCCCCTGTACCTTGTTGACTCCTCCACCCACTGGTCCATTGTATTAACCATAGTTAACTGTAACACTTTCTCACTCCACTGCCCAGCCCAGCATTATCCATTACTTCCATCTCTCTCCAGTTTATTTTTTTAGTTAAAGTCTTCAAGTAAGAGTATTCTTCTATCTCTTCTTATCATGTTATCTAGGCACTTTATCACATCTCTTTGCATATCTTTATGTTCTTCTGATCCCCATGTATTAGTCTTTGGTGGAACATATGTAACTATAATTTTTCTTTTCTTTAAATCTACTGTTCTGATTGTTACTCCCATTACTTTCACTTTATCCCCACCATATTGCACATCCTCCACACGTATATTTTGAGGTACAATCAGCTCCAGTGTGGGTTAAGCTGTACTAACTGAGTGCACAATGTACTATCTGTGTAGTACTACGCCTCAGGATATCGCTGAAACATCTCATTAAAAATGAGGCCCCACGCACATAGGAAAACACTATTCTCAAAATAGAATCAGCACAATAGCGCAGTAACCCCTACCTACAATCACAATAGTGCAGTCACCCCCTACCAAAAGGAACCAAACCCCCCATACCCGACCTCCATACGTCCCGTTTTCTATCTCTGGGAGGTCACTCTCCTGATAAGAAGACACCATTCCATGTTTCAGCGCTCGTGTAGTCGGACCTACACTCGCTTGCGCCTGTATCGCTGGCTCTTAGAGCCGGTGTTTTACCTGGGCGTTTCTTTTCTGCTTTTCCTCTTGCTTTTTGGCAAGAATCTTGGTTTTATGGACAGATTACTCTGTGCTGTGCCCTTTTCGTGTGATTTAGTGCAGTGTGGTGCTTTTATTATGTGTGTTTATAGTAACCATATGGTGGGGGAGACGGCAGGTGTTCTTGAAGGTTCTCGAGTGCGTTAGTGGCCATTTTCGTTCGATGTGGGGCATAGTGTTTTGCTCATGGCCTTTGCTATTCGGCTCCCTGTGCGTGTGCAGTGTTTTGATGCCATTTTTATGGCGTTTTGACGTACGTTGTGGTCTTTTGCGCTGCGGAGTGTTGTGCGTCTCCTGCGCCCGTGTTAGGAGCGATAAAATAGTGTTTTACGTGTTATTTCTTTTCAGTTCATCATGCCTTGTTCCAAGTACCAGTTTTCCTCTGATGTCAAAGGGTGTGCATATGAGTTTTCATGTGATGGCCATGACTTGTGTGTGCCCCATCGTCCTTGTGTTTCAAAGGACTTCTTGTTTGACACTGATTAGTGTGAGAAGTGCCGGGAAAATATGAAATTCCTCCAATCTGTGGGCCAGGTGGATAAGCTTTGCCTACAGTACACTTCGCTGCGCCGATCGTGGGAGGCGGTGCAGCGTTCGGCCAAGAGGAAGGGGAAGCACGCGGTCTGGAAGGACAAAGCTTTCCGCCTGGCTTTCATGGGCTGGGGCTCTCGGACGGCGGTCCCATCCACCCTGTCCTCTGCTGGCCTCTCCTCCCTCCCCCTCGTCGGTCGTGGAGGAGCCGGTACCAGGGCCATCTTCGGTACCTCTGCCATGCGCCCAGTCCTCAGCTCCTCCCCTAGTGGCGGACCCTCACCCTGCTACACCACTTCCCCTCTCTAGTCCGGCGTCTCAGCCGTACGGGGTGGATTCGTCCCCTGTCTCGGACACCCCCCTTCGGAGGAAGAGTTGGAGCTGGAGATTCTGCCGGAGTCGTGGGCTCCTGTGCCTCCAGATTGGCAGGTGTCTCAGGTCGCCGGGTCGGTCATCTTACTCCGCTGAGATGAGGCCTCCCAGGGAGGTAGTTCCAGTGCTTGGCCAGGTGTGCTGAGGGACGTCGTGCCACTCTCCTCTTCCTTCCTGGCATTTCCGTCCTCTCTCTCAAGCGACCCAGCCTTCTCCTACCTTGCCGTTACCGACAGTGGACAAGCTCTCGCGCTCCCTCTCGGTCCTCTCTTTGTTTGTGGGCCTGTCTCCTCCTTCCCTTTCCTCCGAGGATGAGGAGTTGACGCTGCGCTTGATGGGCGTGTTATGGACGGCGGGCCAGGCAGACCAGTTCCTTAAGGTGGCCAGGGACTGGTGGGATCAGTCGGCGGCACGCACCCAAAGTGCTCCTGTTTCCAGACCGTCTGCAAAGCCCAAGACTCCTCTACTTCCGGTTGGGGACTCTGGACGGGAGTCTGGCTGTCGGCGTGTTCTCCTTTCCTCCGCCCTTGGCCACCCCTTCATCGGAGACGGTGAGGCAGGCTGAAAAGGACAAGGCTTTTGCTTTGGATGCCTTTTCCTCTTTTCAGGCCTTGCTGACGGCGGAGAAGATTTTGACGGTTCTGTCACAGAGGCAGGATCTGAACACACGTGTGTCCTCATCACTCCTGTGCGCTAACCTCCTGCCTCTGCTGCGCTTCGCCCTCTGGCAAGGGGCTCCGGCGATGGCTTCTTCCGTCACTCAGGCTTTCTCAGCCCACTTAGCCTGCTGGAGGCAAGCCGTGGCTCCTCTGCCATCTCCAGCGCAGTCGGCCCTTCTCATAGGGGATCCGCTGGGAGCTTCCTTTGGGTCTATGCAGTCGGTGGCGGATGCTCTCGCACGGTCCTCTCAGGTTGCAATGGTTTACCGAGGAGCTCCACCAGGCCGCGCAGGTTCTGCGAGAGCGCACGCTTCATCATCTTGGGCTGCCCCTCCTTGATACCAAGGCCCATCGTGCTTCCAGAGGACCTCCAACAGATTCCTCCCCTACCGATCAGCTTCTTGCCAGGCACAATCCTCTTCAAGGGATAGGAGAGCTCCGTCAGGTCGGGACGGCGGTCTCTCTACCCGCAGAGCTTCGGGCCAGCCCTTTCGGACTACCACCGCAGCACCCCGGTGGTCGGGGCGGTGACTCCCCTGGGTCGCCTGTCCAACGCGGCCGACAAGTGGCCAGTCGGCACGTGGGCGGGCAGGGTGGTTCGTCAGGGCCTCTCCTGGGAGTGGACTCAAGGCCGTGCCCCGCGTCTATGGATGCTTCCTCCCTTCTCTTCAACTTCACTTCAGCTCTTGGCGATATTGCAGGAGATGCTCCTCCATGGGGTACTGGAGGAGTATTCCGGCCTTGTCTTCCTGTCACGTCCCATCTTGGTCCCTCGACGGGACAGGCAGGACCCCCGGCTGGTCGTCGACCTTTCGGTTCTCAACGCCCACATCGAGTGTCATCACTTCAGGATGGTAACGCTCAAGCAGGTCAGGGATTCTCTTCTTCCGCACTCTTGGCTAACCTCCCTGGACCTCGCTAATGCTTATTGGCATGTGCCGATAGGTCCGTGTTTCCGTTCCTACCTGGCAGTGCAGGATTGCTCCTGCGTCCTGCGTTTTACAGTCCTGCCCTTCGGGTTGAACATCGCGCCACGGGTCTTCACCAAGATCACGAAGACTCTGGCATCAATGCTGATGGACATCAACATCAGAACCATAATGTATCTGGATGATTGGCTTGTCCATGGGTCGTCGAGGGAGGAAGCCCAAGATACAACCACCAGGACCGTCTCCATCAGCGAATCTCTCAGGTTCCACTTCAATTTCCCTAAGTCTTGTCTCGAGCCCACTCAAGTTCTGCAGTGGCTCGGCATGTGGTGGGATACTCGGACTTCTACCATCTGCCTGTCCGAGGACAATCGGAGGAAGGTCCTGCAGCGGGTCAGGAGGGCCTCCTGGTCCACCACCTTCACCCACCGCATGTGGACGAGGTTCATGGGCTCCTTGATCTTTGCAGCCCAGGTGACACCACTGGGGCCTCTGTGGTGCAGGAGGCTCTGGTGGAAAGGCAACAGGGTGTTTCCGCGAACTGCCCCGCACCGTCTGAGCCCGGTTCCACCACACCTTCACCGGCTGCTGCGTCAGTGGTTGTCTCCGGGCCTTCTGGAGACTGCGGTTCCTTGGAGGCTGTCAGCGCCGCAGCTCCAAGTCTACACAGACGCTTCGAACAGTGGTTGGGGCTTCCAGGCGTCCGACAGTCGACAGGGCCGGGGACGCTGGGAACAGGCCGACGCGCAGAGGCACGTCAACGTGAGGGAGTTGACGGTGCCTCTGCTTTTCCTTCAGCAACTGGTGGTCCTCCGACAACTCCACATCTGCTTCTACATGGACAACGTAGTGGCAGTCCAGTGTGTGAAGAAGATGGGCTCCTCCTGGTCGATCTCCCTCCTCAGGACATCTGAGGCCCTCTTCAACCTGGCAGCGTCGCGCCATCTTACGCTGTCAGCCGTGCACGTGCCGGGCAGGGACAATGTCTGGGCAGATGCGTTGTCCCACAGCGATATTTCCTCAGTGGAATGGTCGCTCGACTCAGACGTTTTCATGGATCTAGTGGAGTTGTTCGGTCTCCCGAGGTGGACCTGTTTGCATCTTCGGAGAACCATCAGCTCCCACAGTACATCACCAGGAGCATGGTCACGGTCAGGAGTCATGGTGACTCCTTTCTCATGGATTGGAACACATCTTTTTCCTCCCCCCAGCGACGACGGTGATGACAGCGGTGGTGCGCAAGCTGGAGACATTCAGGGGCCGAGTTCTTCTCATCGTCCCTCTCTGGAAGGCTCAGCCCTGGTGCCAACGTCTACTGCTCTGGTGTCCTTCCCCTTTACCTCTCAACAGACTGGTGGTACAGGGCCATGGCGTCTGTCAGTCTGGAATATCCTCCAGCTTTCACGCGTGGAGTTTCTGCAGGCGTGCTTGACCACCTCCCTCTCGCCTGCGGTCTCCTCTGATGTCATCAAGGGGTCCAGGGATTCCACCCTCCGCCAGTACGAGTCGGCATGGAAGGCTTTCCAGCTTTTTTTCCGCAATCGCCTTTTTACATATATTTCCTTACCTCTTGTTTATGACTTCTTGTCCTTTATGTTCCATGTCAGATGCAGAGCTGCCCCAACCATCGCCACTTATGCAGCTGCTCTGGTGGACCCCTTGTCTTTGGGGTTTAACATCACCATCAGAGGATGGGTCCTGGATTTAATGAAAAAGGGTCACTTCCACCAGCGGCCTCCTGTGGAGAGACCAAGGATCTTTTGGTCTCTGTCCAAAGTCCTGACCCTCCTTCGGGCCCTCCTTTTACTAATCCTACCCCTCAACAGAGCTTGCGGAAGGCACTGTTTTTGGTGGCCATGGCTTCTGGCTTAAGGGCTTCCCAACTTCACGCCCTTATCCGGCACCCCTCCTGGCTGGTCTTCTCCAGGGATGGGCGACGGGTCTCCCTAGCACCTTCTCCCAAGTTCTTGGCCAAGAATCAGAGGGAAGGACACTCCTTGGCCCCCATGATGCTCCAGGCGTGGATGGACGGACTTCACCACCACCACCTCTGCCCTGTGGAGTCCTTGCAACAGTATGTTGGGTCGACTTCCGGTTCCCAACATACCCTTCTGTTCATCTGGCCTGACACCCACAAGCCCCTATCCAGGATCCACATCTCAAAGGTCTTCTGCGGGTTGATAGAGGAGGCGGATCCAGGACATTCACCAAAGAGGCACGAAGTGAGGGCCATGTTGGCCACCATGGCTTTCCTTTGCCACTTCTCCTTGGACCAGGTACAGGAGCATGGACAGTGGGCTTCGGACCGCTCCTTCATAGCTCACTATCTGGATCACACACTGGAGGAGGTCCCTTGCACCTCCATGGCAGGGCCTCCTCCGCCTCCCGGACCCCCCTCTTCAATCTGACGGGTCGGAGTTGGGGGAGGGTGATGGCAGCGTCAGGGGAGGTCGTCAGCCACCCTACGGGTCTGGACCTCACCCCCATCTTACACGGCAACGACGCTGGACCCTTTCCTTACCCTTCGGTTGCTGCTTCCAGAGCTCCTCTTACTCCTCCCGGACCCCCATCTCTGACCCGACGAGTCGGACTTTGGGGGGGGGATGGTAGCTTCGGGGGAGGTCTGCGCTCACCCGACGGGACCAGACCTCACCCTTCCCAAAGGTTGCCTCAGCTCTACCGGACCGTCCTCCACACACTGGTCCAGGTAGGCTGCTCTCTCGGACCGTCCTCACTCTGCCAGGTTAGAGGTTTACAGTACCCTTCCCTTTCAGTATAGTCTGGCGGTGAATCCTTCCTCCACTTGTGATGCAGCTAAACCCACACATGAGCTGATTGTACCTCAAAATGCGATGTTTGAGTTACCGAACTATTGTTCGAAAACATGTATTTTGAGTGAAGCAGCTCCAGTGCGGGTGAGCGGGTGCCTCTTCCACCACTTCGCTCCCTCCCCCGGTCATCCTTCGCCAGTCTCTGTTCTCGCGCTTCACATGGAACGGCGTCTTCTTATCAGGAGAGTGACCTCCCAGAGATAGAAAACGGGACGTAGGGAGGTCGGGTATGGGGGGTTTGGTTCCTTTTGGTAGGGGTGACTGCGCTGTTGTGATTGTAGGTAGGGGTTATTGCGCTATTGTGCTGATTCTATTTTGAGGATAGTGTTTTTCTATGTGCGTGGGGCCTCATTTTTAATGAGATATTTCAGCGATACCCTGAGGCATAGTACTACACAGATAGTACATTGTGCACTCAGTTAGTACAGCTAAACCCGCACTGGAGCTGTCTCACTCAAAATAGATGTTTTTGAACAATAGTTCAGTAACTCAAACATCGCATTATCACGAACCATTATTAGCACTCCTCCTCCCCTCTTTATCCTTCCTGTCCCTCCTCCAGGTATTATGTCCCTCCTCTTTAAAGTCGACATAGATCTCTTTTTTTCAGTTTTTTTTCATCGATGCACATTACATCTGGCTTTTTCTCCTCCAAATAATCCCGAACTTCCAATATGCTTGATAACAACCCATCTATTTTAGTATGTCACTCTTAATTTATTGCCTCCTCCATGAACTTTTCTCTTTTCCTTAGGTACCACTTTTTTAGTCTCATATCCAGAACCCTCCAGTAAAAATTCTTCTTCTTTTTTTTCTTAGCTTCACTTCTTAACACTTTCTCCTTTTTCCTTTCCTCTAAGTTCATATCTCTTTTTATCCATATATCCTTGTGTTCAACATCATGCGCCAGCTTCCCTTTTGTAGCCATAATTTCCTCTACAGCCACTTGAGATCTCATTTTCACCTTCATTGGTCTCCTACCCCTTTCACTCTATCTTCCCAGTATAATCACTTCCTCCACCTCCTAGTCAAATTCTTGTGTGCTGTCTTGTACTTGTTTGATAACGGTTTTGGCCATTTTCCTTTCTTCATGTTCTCTTGTGAATTTATTTGGACTTTTCTTTTCCCTCATCCCATAAATCAGGAAGCTTTTTTTCTTGTCCTCTGCATCCCGCACCAAATCTTCCTTTTCCTTGATAATTTGTATTACAGTGACTTTCGCGTTCTCCTGAATTTGTCTCCTTACCACTTCTGAAAATTTGACTCTTTCCTCGTCTTGCTCCTGTTTCCATTTGTTTCTTAGTTCTTTCAACTTGTTATCACCTAGACCACCTTCTGCCCTGTCTCTAATCCCGTCCTGCACTTTATCCTGCAAACTCTTTAAAGAGCTTTCATAATTTTGGCATGTGGTTTTTAGAACGTCAATTTGCTTCCTTATTTCTTGAATATCCTCTTTTAATTCCTTGTTTATTGCACTGATTTTCTCACATTCAGCTACTCTCAATTTCAGGGATGTGGTGTGTGTGTATTTACCTATTTGTGTATTACAGGGCCCGAGCTAAGCTCTCTGTGTCCTGCCTCCTTGTCCACTCCTGTCATATCTCTCTTTCATCTGATTGACACACACCGCATCAACGACATCACTGCTCAGTTTATTCCACTTATCAATACTATGATGCGGGAAACTGTACTTTCTCACGTCCTTTAGACAGATGTCCTTTATTATTTTTTTTCCATGTCTTCGGAGGTAATTACTTGCGGTCACCTTTATCAATTCTCTGTCCAGTATGTCAATCCTGTTCACCAATTTATACATAGTTATCATGTCTCCTCTTGTTCTTCTCTCTTCTAGTCTGGTTAGCCCCAGCTTCCTCAGTCTTTCCTCATAGTTTAACTCCCTGAGTCCTGGTACCATCCTTGTTGCCAGCCTCTGTACCCTTTCCACCTTCTTCACATTTTTCTTCATATGCGGTGATCAGACGCAAGCTGCATATTCTAACTGGGGTCTTATTAAGGTGCATAATATCTTCTTCTTCATTCCTTCATCTAGGTAGTGGAATGCAAGGCCAATATTTTGAAGCATGTTATATGTTTTCCAAATATCTTGTTAATGTGTTTCTCCGGTGACAAAGTGTTTTGCACGGTTACTCCTAAGTCTTTCTCCTCATTGGTCTCTTTAATTTTCTCATCACCCAGCCTGTAATCCCTGTTTGGTCTGTATCTACTTCTTCCCATTTTCATAACATGGCTCTTGTTTATATTAAATTCCATCTGCCACTCTTTACTCCACTCATATATTTTATCAAGATCTTCCTGTAACTTGTTACAATCTTCCACATTCTTTACTCTCCTCATAATTTTAGTATCGTCGCAAACATATTCATGTAACTGTCAATTCCTACTGGCATATCATTAACATAAATAAAAAACATGATGGGACCAAGCACTGACCCTTGTGGAACTCCACTGGTTACCTTCTTCCACTCGGACTTCCTTCCCTTCACCACTGTTCGCATTTCTCTTCCCACTAAGTAATTTTCCATCCATTTTGCTAGTTTATCACTTACTCCTCCAATCTTCTTTAGTTTCCACATCAGTCTATTGTGTGGCACTTTATCAAAGGCCTTTCTCAAGTCCAGGTAAATAGCATCCACCCATCCCTCTCTATGTTGTAGTATGTCAGTCACTCTTGAATAAAAACATAATAAATTGGATACGCACGATCTTCCTTTTCTGAAACCAAACTGCCTTTCACTCAGAATGTTTTCACTTTCTAGATACTCACTCCATTTAGCTTTAATTACTTCTTCACATACCTTGCACAATATACTAGTCAACGATACTGGTCTGTAATTTAACGGTTCCATTCTACTACCATTCTTATATATAGGCACAATGTCAGCTCTTTTCCACTCTTTCGGGACTATTCCTGTTCGTATGGAGGTTTCCACAATATCAAATACAGGGTTCAACAATTGATCCTTACATTCATTTAGCAGCCTTCCAGATATGCCATCAGGCCCCATTGATTTATTAATATCCAAATTGCTTATAATTTCCTTTACATCTTCTTTGGTAACCATGATGTCCTGCATTTGCTTTATCTCCGTTGGCCCTTCTCCTATAAAATACTCCTCCTTTGTAAACACTTTGCAAAAGTTGTCGTTCAAAATTTCAAGCTATATCTCCAGCATCTTCATATACTTCTTCCCTGTTTTTTACCTTTTCTATTGCCTCCCTTTTATTTAGTTTTCCATTTATGAATTTATAAAATATTTTAGGGTCACTATCACAGTTTTCCACCACTCTCTGTTCATATTCCTTTTGTGCTGTTCTCCTTACTTCAACATATCTATTCCTTGCTGTTTTGTAAACTTCTCTTGATAATACATCACTGTTTTTCTTAAGTTTCTTCCATGCCTTTTCTTTGTTCTTTTTTGCTTCTTCACAATTTCTATTAAACCACTGTTTATTATTTAAAGTCCTCTTTCTGTGATATGGCACAAACCTCTTCACAGCAGAGTTATATAAATCCATAAATTTATCGTATTTCAATTGCATATCTTCCTGGTATACCACAGTCCAGTCAATTTCATTAAAGAACTCCCTCATATGGTTATAATTTGCTCTAATATAATTTAATTTTTCCTCCCTGTGTTCCACAATCCTATCTGTGCTTATATTCGTATCCAGCTTAAAGTTTAGGACATCATGGTCGCTTTTCCCCAATGGACATTCATGCTCAATTTCTTCTTTAAGATGCCCCTGGTAAATACCAAATCCAACCTTGCTGCAACATCTTGTCCCCTGCACCTTGTTGGTGATCTCACCCACTGTGTCATCAAGTTATTTGTTGCTACATTTAACAATTCCTCTGCCCACTCACCACCGTTCACCACTTCGTAGTCCTCCCACACTATTTCCTTACAATTAAAGTCCCCGACTATCATCACTATGTGTCCTTTCTGGTGAGTTCCTGCTTCATTCTTTCTAGAGTATTTCTCTTCACCATTTGATACTGTTCATATTCCCAAGCACTGGTTCTGGGTGGTATGTATACTGTTATAATATTAATGTCTCTCTTACCATCTGTTATAAGCATACTTATCACTTCCTCATTTCTCTTACTATAGTTCACCTTCACTATCAGATCTTCCTTAGTAAGAATCATTATAACACCACCTTTATTTTTTCTATCATATCTCCATACTCTGTAGTGTTTGACATCAAACCAATCTAACTTTATTTCGGGCCTTAACTTTGTTTCCACCACACACATTATGTCCGTTCATTGTTTCTTAGGTAATCCATACATTCTAGCCTCTTAAACAGAAATCCATCTATATTCGTGTAAGTCACTTGAATTCCATTCCTAGTCTCTTTCTTCGATGTTTCTGTCAGTGTACTGTCTATTTCGTCTGTTTTATCCACCACTTCTTGAGCCGCCCATTTTTGATCCTCCAAAAAAAACTTAGTATTTTCCTCCTCGGTTCTTACGTCATTTCTCTCCCCTCACCTCAGTTACAAGCTCTTTCATTTTCATCCGTTCGTCCTGTGACATATTTCTTCTTATGTAAATTGTTTTGGTCTCTTCAGAGTCCTTAAGTTTCCAAGCCCTCCTCAGCAAGGCCTCAGCTGCCACCTGAGACTTTAATTTCAATTTCAATGGTCTACTTTTGCCTTCCTTAAAAGCTCCAAGTCTAACACTTTCTTCTACCTCAGCATATAGGCACTCTTCCTCTTCTGAGATCTTATTCAGTAAAGACTTAATCCTGTCATTTTCCTTATCTCTCCTATCTTGCCAGTTCCTGTTTGTTTCCTCCCTCAATCCTGTTATGATCACTCATTTTTTCTTTTCAGCAATATCTCTCACTACATACTCATTTTCCTTTAATGCCTTTACCATTTCACTCTGTGTAATCACTTTATTTTTTTCTTCCTGCTTTTTCACTATCTCCCTAAAGGATATTTGTACTTCCCGGTGTTCTTGCTTCACTTCTTTCATCTTAGCATCTATTAGGTTAAGGCATTCCTCCTTCCCCAGGTCCCCTTCAGATATTTTCTTCTCCATTTCGAGGAGTTTAGCCTTCATCTCTTCACACTGTTTCCTTAGCTGTTTGTTTTCTTTCTCCATTTCCACTTTTTCCCTCAACAACTCTTTGTTCTCTATCGTTAACAAATAGATTTCTTTTTTAAAGGACTCGTTTTCCGCTATGACTCTATCCAGTTTTCTTCTATGGAACTAATGGTTAGAAACTTACTTTCTAATGCCTGAATTCTTGCATCCATGTCGAATTTTTCAAGCCCTCTTGGAGTGGTAACAAAACCTTCAAAGTCCCTGGCTGGAGTGGACATCGTGGTATTTATTGCCAGCTGGTCTTGTCTGTGTGTGTATTTACCTATTTGTGTATTACAGGGCCCGAGCTAAGCTCTCTGTGTCCTGTCTCCTTGTCCATTTCTGTCATATCTCTCTTTCATCTGATTGACACACACCGCGTCAACGACATGACTGCTCAGTTTATTCCACTTATCAATGCTACGATGCGGGAAACTGTATTTTCTAACGTCATTTAGACAGATGTCCTTTATTAGCTTTTTTCCATGTCCTCGTAGATGATTACTTGTGGTCACCTTTATCAACTCTCTATCCAGTATGTCAATCTTGTTCACCAATTTATACATAGTTATCATGTCTCCTCTTGTTCTTCTCTCTTCTAATGTGGTTAGCCCCAGCTTCCTCAATCTTTCCTCATAGTGTAACTCCCTGAGTCCTGGTACCATCCTTGTTGCCAGCCTTTGTACCCTTTCTACCTTCTTCACATTTTTCTTCATATGCGGTGACCAGACACATGCTGCATATTCTAGCTGGGGTCTTATTAAGGTACATATTATCTTCTTCATCATTCCTTCGTCTAGGTAGTGGAATGCAAGGCCAATATTTTGAAGCATGTTGTATGTTTTCCAAAAAATCTTGTTAATGTGTTTCTCCGGTGACAAAGTGTTTTGCATTGTTACTCCTAAGTCTTTCTCCTCATTGGTCTCTTTAATTTTCTCATTACCCAGCCTGTAATCCCTGTTTGGTCTGTATCTACTTCTTCCCATTTTCATAACATGGGTCTTGTCTATATTAAATTCCATCTGCCACTCTTTACTCCGCTCATATATTTTATCAAGATCTTCCTGTAACTTGTTACAATCTTCCACATTCTTTACTCTCCTCATAATTTTAGTATCGTCCGCAAACATGTTCATATAACTGTTAATTCCTACTGGCATATCATTAACATAAATCAAAAACATGATGGGACCCAGCACTGACCCTTGTGGAACTCCACTGGTTACTTTCTTCCACTGGACTTCCTTCCTCTCACCACTGTTCTCATTTCTCTTCCCATTAAGTAATTTTCCATCCATTTTGCTAGTTTATCATTTACTCCTCCAGTCATCTTTAGTTTCCACATCAGTCTATTGTGTGGTACTTTATCAAAGGCCTTTCTCAAGTCCAGGTAGATAGCATCCACCCATCCTCTCTATGTTGTAGTATGTCAGTCACTCTTGAATAAAAACATAATAAATTGGATACACACGATCTTCCTTTTCTGAAACCAAACTGCCTTTCACTTAGAATGTTTTCACTTTCTAGATACTCACTCCACTTAGCTTTAATTACTTCTTCACATACCTTGCACAATATACTAGTCAACGATACTGGTCTATAATTTAGCGGTTCCATTCTACTACATTTCTTATATATAGGAACAATGTCATCTCTTTTCCACTCCTTTGGGACTAATCCTGTTCGTATGGAGGTTTCCACAATATCAAATACGCGGTTCAACAATTGATCCTTACATTTGTTTAGCAACCTCCCAGATATGCCATCAGGCCCCATTGATTTATTAATATCCAGATTGCTTATAATTTTCCTTACATCTTCCTTAGTAACCATGATCTCCTGCATTTGCTTTATTTCCGTAGGCCTTCCTCCCATAAAATGCTCCTCCTTTGTAAACACTGCAAAAGTTGTCGTCCAAAATTTCAGCTATATCTCCAGCATCTTCATATACTTCTTCCCTGTTTTTTACCTTTTCTATTACCTCCCTTTTATTTAGTTTTCCATTTATGAATTTGTAAAACATTTTTGGGTCACTATCACAGTTTTCCACCACCCTCTGTTCATATTCCTTCTGTGCTGTTCTCCTTACTTCAACATATCTATTCCTTGCTGTTTTGTAGCCTTCCCTTGATAATACATCAATGTTTTTCTTAAGTTTCTTCCATGCCTTTTCTTTGTTCTTTTTTGCTTCTTCACAATTCCTATTAAACCACTGTTTATTATTTAAAGCCCTCTTTCTGTAATATGGCACAAACTTTTTCACAGCAGAGTTATACAAATCCATAAATTTATCGTACTTCAATTGCATATCTCTTTCCTGGTATACCATGGACCAGTCAATTTCATTAAAGAATTCCCTTATATGGTTATAATTTGCCCTAGTATAATTTAATTTTTCCTCCCTGCGTTCCACAATCTTATTTGTGCTTAATTCCGTATCCAGCTCAAAGCTTAGGACATGATGATTGCTTTTCCCCAAGGGACATTCATGTTCAATTTCCTCTTTTAGAGAGATTCCCTTGGTAAATACCAAATCCAACCTTGCTGCAACATCTTGTCCCCTGCACCTTGTTGGTGATCTCACCCACTGTGCCATCAAATTATTTGTTGCTATCTTTAACAATTCTTCTGCCCACTCACCACCATTCACCACTTCGTAGTCTTCCCACACTATTTCTTTGCAGTTAAAGTCTCCAACTATCATCACTATCCTTTCTGTTGAGTTCTTGCTTCATTCTGTCTAGAGTATTTCTCATCACCATTTGGTACTGTTCATATTCCCAAACACTGGTGTGTGTGAGTGTGTGTGTGTGTGTGTGTGTGTGTGTGTGTATTTACCTAGTTGTATTTACCTAGTTGTAGTTTTACAGGGCCTGGGCTTTATGCTCGTGTGGTCCCGTCTCCATATCTACACTTATCCAATTTTTCTTTAAAACTATGTACACTCTTTGCTGCTACCACTTCTTCACTCAAACTGTTCCAAGTCTCAACACATCTTTGCGGGAAACTAAATTTTTTAACATCTCTCAGACATCGTCCCTTCCTTAGTTTCTTACTATGCGATCTTGTGCTTCTAAAGTCATATTTTTCTCTCAGGATCAGTTTCTCATTATCCACTTCATCCATTCCGTTAATCTATTTATAAACTTGTATCAGATCCCCTCTCTCTCTTCTCTGCTCCAAGGTTGGTAGATCCATTGCCTTTAGTCTCTCCTCATATGCCATCCCTTTAAATTCTGGAACCATTCTTGTAGCCATTTTTGTAGTCTCTAATTTTCTTATGTGTTTCTTTTTATAGTCCACACAACTCCTGCATATTCCAATCTAGGTCTTATTTTAGTACTTATCAATTTCTTCATCATTTCCTTGTCCATATAGTGAAATGCTACTCCAATATTCCTTAGTGTGTGTGTGTGTGTGTGTGTGTGTGTGTGTGTGTGTGTGTATTCACCTAGTTGTATTCACCTAGTTGTAATTTTACAGGGCCTGGGTATCATACTCGTGTGGCCCGTCTCCATATCTACACACATCCAACTTTCCTTTAAAACTATGCACACTCCTCGCTGACACCACCTCCTCACTCAAACCATTCCACACCTCCACACATCTTTGTGGGAAACTATATTTCTTCACATCCTTCAAGCATATTCCCTTGGCTATCTTTTTACTATGCGATCTTGTAGTTCTATTAAGTTTTCCTCTCTCAACATCATTTGCTCATTATCCACTTCATCCAGTCCATTCAACAGTTTATAAACCTGTATTAAATCTCCTCTTTCTCTTCTTTGTTCCAAGGTAGGCAAATTCATTTCTTTTAATCTCTCCTCATAGGTCATTTCTGCCAATTCCGGAACCATTTTTGTTGCCATTCTCTGCAATCTCTCCAACTTCCTTATATGCTTCTTTTATAAGGGGACCAAACCACTCCAGCATATTCCAATCTTGGTCTAATTACCATACTAATTAATTTCTTCATCATATCTTTATCCATATAATGGAAGGCTAATCCAATATTTTTATCAAATTATACGTTTCTCCAAACATCTTATCAATATGAGCCTCAAACTGCCCATGGTCTTGTATTATCACTCCCAAATCCTTTTCCTTTTCCACCTTTTTCAACACTACTTCTTCACCCATCTTATATGACCCTCTTGGCCGTCTTCCACTCTTCCCATCTCCATCACATGACTTTTGCTCAGATTAAATTCCATTTGCCACCTCTTGCTCCACTCCCAAATCTTATCCAGGTCTGCCTGTAAAATTTCACAATCTTCTTCACTCTTCACACACCTACACAACTTCGCATCATCTGCAAACAAATTAATATAACTGTTTACTCCTCTGGCATGTCATTAATATATACAAGGAAAAGTATTGGTGCCAGCACTGAGCCTTGTGGGACTCCACTCTCCACCACCAACCAGTCCGACTTTGCATCCCTTATTACCGTTCTCATCTCCCTCCATCTCAAGTAGTTTTCCATCCACTTTAACACTTTTCCTTTCAGTCCTCCATAAATCTCTAATTTCCATAACAGTCTCTTGTGAGGTACCTTGTCAAAAGCTTTCTTTAAATCCAAATATACACAGTCCATCCATCCTCTCTCTCTTGTATTTTGTCAACCACTCTTGAATAAAAGCTCAGTAGATTTGTTACACATGACCTCCCTTTCCTGAAGCCAAATTGATGATCCGATAATAACTTATGATCCTCCAGGAACCGTATCCAATATTTCTTTATCACCCTCTCACAAATCTTACCGACCACACTTGTTAGAGACACAGGTCTATAGTTAAGAGGCTCTTCCTTACTGCCTCCCTTATAAATGGGCACCACTTCAGCTCTCTTCCACTCTACTGGTACTTCCCTGTTTCTAATGAACACCTTATAATATCATATAATGGATCAATCAATTCTTCTCTACACTCCTTCAATAATTTTCCTGAAACTTCATCTGGTCCCATCGCTTTATCATCTTTAAGTTCCTCCAACATTTTATATAACTCCTTTTTAGGTATCTTAATGTCATCCATGTGCACATTTCCTTGTACATTCTGTGGCTTTACAAACATTGTTTCTTCAGTAAATACTTGCTGAAACCTATTATTTAGCAATTCTGCTATATTCTTAGGGTCATCTACTATCCCTTGCTCTCCTTTTAATCTTTCAATGGACTCTCTCTTTTTAAGTTTACCATTTATGAACCTGTAAAACAATTTTGGATGTTCCTTACTCTTGTCTACAATATCTTTTTCAAATTTTCTTTCTTCCTCCCTCCTTACCCTCACATACTCATTTCTCGCCATTTTATAATTCTCCTTATTTAGTATATTCCTGCTCTTTTTCCATCTTTTCCAAGCCACATCTCTCTTTTCCTTAGCCTTAACACAAGTTGTGCGTGTGTGTGTGTGTGTATTTACCTAGTTGTATTTACCTAGTTGTAGTTTTACAGAGCCTGGGCTTTATGCTTGTGTAGCCCCGTCTCCATATCTACACTTATCCAATCTTACTTTAAAAGTATGCACACTCGTTGCAGACACTATTTCTTCATTTAAACTGTTCCACGTCTCAATACATCTTTGCGGGAAACTATATTTTTTAACATCTCTTAAACATCTTCCTTTTCTCAGCTTTTTACTATGCGATATTGTGCTTCGAATGTCATATTCTTCTCTCAGGATCAGTTTCTCATCAGTTTCTCATTATCCACTTAGTCCATTCCGTTGATCAATATATAAACTTGTATCAGATCCCCTCTCTCCCTTCTTTGTTCCAGTTTATTCTCTCATATGCCATGCCTTCAAATTCTGGAACCATTCTTGTAGCCATTTTTTTTTTTTTTGTATATGTGTGTGTAAACATCCACACATGCATTTTCTTGTTATACGAGATCAGATATATTACTCATCACTTTCAGGAAGATAAACAGGTAGAATAATTTATTTGAGATTGTTGTTTTTTATATTTAGTTTTCCCTTTGTTCATTTGAGAGTAGATTGGTGGGCGTGAGGTGAGCTTGAACCCTGGAGCAGGTGTCATCCTTGGGTCAGCTCCATCCAAGCACCACAACGAGAACAATAACCAGGAGGAGATCAGCCAGTGCTCCCCTCTGTCCCACTCTCTCTTGGGTCTGAGTCGTCCTGTTCATGTGGCGGCACCTCCAGCACAGACTCTTGTTTTTGTGTGGCTTTTGGCTCAGGGGCACCCCAGGGCACAGGTCAGTAATGGAACTCATGAAATATTCTCTTTTCCTCCTTTCATCATGAACCTAAGTTGGGTTTGGTCTGAACGATTTGTCTTATCGACACTGTTGACCCAATACACATAGTGAATGATAATGCAACAGCGATGTTAGGGTTGTGTACTGCTGAACACTTGTTGGTTTTGAACAACCTCAAGACATGCAATAAGCATCACAAAGGCAAATTAACTTATCGGCAAGGAAAATCGAGGACATCTGAGTTGAACTCTTCTATTTTGTCTTCAAATTTGCTTAATTTCATATCCAACTTCAAAAGTTCACCAGAACCTTACACTACCATCTGACCATGGCCCATTATCTATTACCCTTCAAGCCTTATGCACCAGTTTAGACTGCCTTTCTGCATGCACGTCACACTTGGGGGATCACGCTATTTTGAATAATAAAGCTAGTAATACTTTGAGTAAGTGTGCGGTAAAATATGAAGCGATAGATGCTGAAAAGTTAACTCAGGAATTGGATCGTCGTGATTCCCCAGAGCTTGGCATTGATGTTGACGTGTCTGCCCACAGCATCAGTTCTGTATTGTACAAGTGTGCATGTGCAAGCAGTATGAGTGAAGCAGCATGTACTCCTAGAATGCCTGGGCATGACAGATGGCAACATATCCTGGATAATGATGACCATGCAATGATATGGCAAGCAGGCGATTGGAAGGGAGAAGTCAGTCACACGTCGCCCCTTAGCACACAATGTCACACTGCCCTCTGATGCAGAGTTTCAAAATCATTTTAATATGGTATTTAATCCTCCAGATGTAAGACAACTAAATATTGATAAATTTAGAGGCAAAGTGTACATCCCTGTGCTGGATGATCTGATATCAGGTTCGCTGTATTAAGGGTGGCATGGCATGCAGGCCAGATGGTGTGCTGCTAGGGATGTTCAAAAATCGTTTTGACATGATTCTTGTGTATAGCTACCCTGTTTAATAATATTTTTATATCTGCAACATATCCCAGTCCCTGGGTGACTGCTAAGCTCTTTACCATTTTCAAATGAGGCTCCTGTGCTTTGGATAACAATTATCGAGGTATAACAGTAATCAACAGTATATGAAATGGTGCTTTGTTACAAACTATACAGGGGATCTTCGCAATTCGACGGGGTTAGAGCGGTTTTTCATCGGTCGAATCAGCGTTCATTCGAATCGTGAAGCAATTTTTCCCATAAGATACTTAAGAATTAGGGGGGACAGGGACCAACCTCAAGCCTAGACCCCCCAAAACATCACTATAACCTCTTAAAAACACTAACTTAGACTAGATTAGTATTATTAAAGGCTTCATTTATATCTAACTTTTTAATTAAACACATTAGGGTGCTGTACAGTATATTTTTGGAAATAAAAACACTTACAGCAGTCTCACGGTACTTGTCCCTGTTTTTCCAAATTGTTGATAGTGTTGATCTAGGGACACCCATTTGCACTGCAATGACACTATGAGCTATACACTCTCACTATACAGCTATACAGCTCACACTTATAAGCTCAAGCTTAGCTTTGAAAGGCAGAAAATTGTGTCTAAGGGCTGGGGCTGGAGGTGGCTTTCTGTCGTCTTGAGTCAGATGAAACACATGTTTTCCTCTAGCGTCAATTTTTAGTCAAATTAAGATCTATGGTTTCTAATTAACACTTTTATAATAAGAAAAATTTTCTTGTTAGTTGGAATGATGCTGTAATCTCAAATCAATAGAATCTTGATAAGTAGATGTAAATACATTTGTATATATATATTTTTGTCTTAGCTTAACAGTGAAACGTAGGTCAGTTGTTTATTTACATTTGTCTGGGACTGCAATGTTCCAAGGCAGAACTTCCAAGGAACAACTGGCCAAGATGAGCAGCTCTGTTGTTTATGAGTAGACAAAGCTGTCTGAAGAGTTTCTCATGGAGATCATTAAAGGCCAAAAATAGCAACAAAAAAATAGCAATGGCTTGCTGGGGGGTGAAGGGGCCGCCATGTTTGTTTACAGTTGACAAACACGACAAAGGTGGAAGCGAGCTTGTGTGTGACGACCAGCGTTGACAAAAGTTAAGTCTTCAGAAAGTTGACAGAAAAAGTTGACGGAAAAGTGGTAGTGTGACGCCGCCTTAGTGACGAAACAGGGTAGCATCGCTGCCTGGTAGGTTTGTGGCGAATTTGGGGTGGAGGTGGGTTTTGACCGGATGGGTGGTGCGCGAGATATTAATGTCGAATTGGTGAGTCAGTTGGTTGAACCTTGAGAATTGGGTATTAATTAACTGAGTTCAAATTGGCAATAATTCAAACTGCAAATAGTCGAATCACGAGGATCCCCTGTATAAACAAATGGTTTAGACTTCACATAGAGCAGGCAGGCAGCCAGGTGGAAAGAGGATGCCTTGAACATATTGTCACACTGCGTTTGTTAACAGATGTCTCTAGAAGGAAGAAATTCAAGTTTTTTATTACTTTAGTAGATTTTATCCATGCGTATGATGACGTACATAGAAACACATTATTTTGTATTTTATAGAGATTGGATTGTGGGATGGTAATGTTACTTGCTCTAGTCGCTGTGTACAAGTTAACAATGTGTAGTGGGTACAGCAATTGTCACTGCCTTGATTGGTGTATGTCAGGGCTGTTCAACATCTTGCTTACTGTTTGCTATTTTTGTTAATGACTTAATAATGACTCATCTAGCAAAACTGTTGCACTGATGATTCTTTGCCTGGCTCCATGTGTTAGTCCTAATGCATGACACTGTGCTACTGTCCATGTCCAGAGCTGCCATGCTAAGTAAAAT
The DNA here is from genome assembly GCF_017591435.1 of Portunus trituberculatus. Lineage (NCBI taxonomy): Eukaryota > Metazoa > Arthropoda > Malacostraca > Decapoda > Portunidae > Portunus > Portunus trituberculatus. The sequence continues at coordinate 17,552,199 of NC_059302.1, read as the reverse complement.
AAGAGTACTGAAAGATTTTTGTACTTCACACAGCATGGATATTAATAAAAAAAAACTAAATTCTTTGTTATCAATGGCAGCAAGGAGGACAGGCAGCCCTTGGATGGTAAGGGCTTGGTGGTGGAGGTGTGCCACCAATATATGTACCTCGGTAGCCCTTTCACTGTGGACATCTCCACCATGTAGCCATCAAACCATTTGCGAACACAAAATATGCTATACTTTAAAGTTTGTGTCATTTGTTGACAAAAATAATGATATCCCTTTTATTATTAAGTGCAAAGTATTTGAGGAGGTCCTGACAGCCACCCTGTTATATGGTTGTGAGTCTTGGCTTAATGGTGATTTAAAACCTGTTCACAATCAATACGTCATATATAAAACAGCTATCAGGAAGACGAAGGACCACTTCAAATGACCTTTGGCTGCTTGAACTTGGTTACCCACCCTTGCAAGCTTTAGTAAAACAGAGACAGAGAGAGTTTTTTTCAAGCATGTGGAGGGAACGGGGTGGCCTGGAAGACAACCTCTTAGCACACGCTATTAACACTTCAGCGGGCACTCATAGAAATAGTGGAGATACCAAAAATTCCTTTTAGGATTGTAAACTAGATGTATTTCCAAGACTTTTTTACTCATGAATATTTTTTTGATTGAGTGCCCTTAATGCCTGCAATGCTTGGTCAGTGGAGTTACCCGTGCACGATGCTCACCCAGAGTGGGGTATAAAAATATTTCATGTAAATCTTTTTAATTTAGGTCATAATTTGTGCTGATGAAATGTAAATCACACCATATTTACTTGTAATAAGAATTATGAATCTTACTTAGAATTAATGCTTGTTTGAAAGGAAAGCAAAGTTTAAAAACTAGTATTTATTAATAAAAAAGTAAAAAAAAATATATAGATATAAACATATATACAAGTGGAGATTAGTTAGAGGCTTGTGGTATGTGCAAGAGTTTGGCCATTCTCTTAAATTAAATGGATCAAAAATTAAATGCCAATGACATCACAACAATTATCCCTTTAAGCATGGCACCAATGCAAACACTGCAGCCTGTTAAAGGGTAGCCATTTAAATGCCCCACATTTGCTCTTTGTGGCCCTCTTGCTGCCTTCTTGCTGTAGAAACCAGAATTAGACAACTGAAATGAAGGAGCATGACATTAGTTAGGGCCATATTTATCTCAAAACACCATCATATATGCACCATAACCTTCACTATAACCAGATAACAATGCAGGTAATCACAGAAAATATCATTATTTGAATTATTGGTAAACTATATGCCTTTATGGGGATACACACACACAGCAGATAAATGTTGCAGGCCACAAGAAACCTTTGCTACCATAAAATAAGTCACCATACATTTCATTATTTTAATTACCTGTAGCAGACAAAAAATCCCACAAGGGACTTATGCAGTTTCAGAGAGGTCCTACTTCACCATCATGTTTCACTCATTTGTTTTCACATTTCACAGTTGACATCCATATCATGCTAGAACACAAATATTTGGCTTTGTTTTATCAACTTTTCATACAACTATGTCTACTATTACACAGGGGGGAAGGTGGGAGTAACTTGTGGCCAGTCCATCATGTTTGGTGTCTGGAGAGACAATGTTTGCTTCTAGCCATGATCCCCACCCTCCCATATGAGCTAGAGAGTTCTGATTAGCTGAGAATGTAGCTGAGGAATGTTCTCATTGGCTGAAATGTATCCAAGCTACCTACATCATCAAAGTATTGCACCACGTGAGCCCAAACATGCGGCATGAAGTATCCTGTGCAAGCCACTCACCTGCTAAAGGGTTAAGGTGACCATGGATCATAGATCTCCGACCTCCAACTACTTACATGAGCTTATCCACTCTGATGTGGATGAATTACAGCTCTCTATTAAAGATATGAAAGAGAAATTTAGGGTGTCAGCCTCCAGCAGGGTGCACATGTATAATACAATCAATCCACACTATTCAGTGCATAATATTTACACCTCTAAAATTGGAGTGAATGAGCTTGAGCGAATTAGTTGGACTCACATGCAAATAAGTGGACACAGCCTGGCAGTGGAAGAGGTTTGGTGGAGCAGGCATGGTAGAGGTTGTTTGCCCATGGAGGAGCAATTATGCTCCTGTGGGCAGGTACAGACAGAGAGACATGTTACTGAACATTGCCCTCGCACCACAGCCTTGCACCAGCACTATGATATTACCAACATTGAAAATTTATTTGTTGAAAGAAAAGATTACATTATTATCTGTCACATCTGTCTTGCTGTTTTAGCTAAATACTTGTAATCATACACTGATTTTCTTCCTACTCCCAAGTATTTTTACGTCATTTTATCTTTCCTGTTGATGTATTGTTTACACGTTTATCTTATTTATCTTTACATAGTTTTGTTTTATATTAGCATTAAGTTCTTAAGTTTGTCTAGTTTTATCATATATTTTGTTGCTACTTATACTAATTACCCATATATACCTATATGCCCATATTCCCACACTCAGCACAGAAAATCAACCAGCACCTCTATATAGAGATTGTGCCTATAAAAGTACCGCGTCACCTCCGTGCGCATGCGCGCTGGGATCCACCGGCCAGGCCAGCCACCATACCTCAGATCCTTTCTGTGCTCGGTATGGTGTTCATCTGTGCCTCTTCTCGCTTCTTCCTGCCTCTTTTGGTGTCCGCTTCCTTGCTGGTTCCATTTCTACTTCTCCCTGAGTTACCATGGCCACTCGGAGTTGTGTTGGGTGCAAGAGGTGGTTGCCGGGCGAGGCTTTAGAGCCCCATTCCCATTGTCTGTCTTTTTGGCCCGCCATGTGTTCGACTGAGGACTGGTGTAGTAAGTGTTCCCACCTCTCCCTTCTCCAGTTCCAAGTGTATGTGAAGGATGGTGAGAAGCGTTCTGTTAAGGAGAAGAAGCGGGCCAAGTTGTCTGGCAGTTCCAGTGAAAAGCGTTCACAGGGAATAATTGGGATGTTTCCTGGGGATCCATAATCTGGCTTCAGCCAAGTTCGCCTTGCCCAGGAGGTGGGCTTCAAGGGCGGAGAGGTGGTACACTCCAGAAGGAGATGCTGGTAAAGGGAGCTATAGAACCAGTGGTAGATCTTCAGGCTGGGTTCTATTCTTGCGTCTTCCTTGTGCTCAAGACCATAGGGCGCTGGAGGTCGATTTGTGACCTTTCAGTGTTAAATCATTTCCTGATGGTGACTCACTTCCGTTTGGAGACAATTCCGTCAGTGCTAGAGTCAATGGCTGAGGGCGAGTGGATGGTGTCCTTGGACCTGCGGGACGCTTACTATCAGGTTCCTGTCCACTCTTGGTCATGCAAGTACATGCGGTTCGTCTGGCAGGGCAGAGTTTACCTGTTTTGGGCTCTGTGCTTTGGTCTTGCCACGGCTCCTCAGGTCTTTACCAAGGTGATGGCTTCCATGTCGGTTTGGGCCCATCGCCTCAACATACCCTTGCATTGTTATCTGGACGATTGGCTAGTTTCCGGTCCTTCTTGGGCTTCATGCCACGACAATGCCCAGTCTCTTCTGCTTCTGTGTTCTTGGGTGGGAATTCAGGTCAACTGGGCCAAATCTGATCTGTCTCCCAGCCAGAGGAAGCAGTATTTGGGTATGTTCTTGACACTGTCAGAGCCTAAGTCTTCCCGTCGCCAGATCGGGCCAGCCATTTTCAGGCAGTGGTCTGACAGTTTTTGCTGGCCATGGCTCCACCAGTGCCCCTGTGGAGATCTTTGCTGGGACATCTTGCATCCTTAGCACAGTTAATGCCAGGTGGGCTCCTGCGGATGCGGGGTCTGGAGTGGTTCCTAAAGAGACATTGGCGGGCTGTTTCCGACCCAGATTTGTGGCAGGTGGCTCCAAATCATCAGTGTTTGCAAGACCTCGCTTGGTGGTTGGTTTCGGATCAACTTCTGAAAGGTGCCCCATTTGTGGTGGCGCCCCTGGAACAGACCCTATTCTAGGATGCTTCCCAGCTTGGGTGGGCCAGCATTCCTTGGACGAGTTCACTATTCCTGCTCTTCTTTATTTTGTTGGGGAGGATGAGGTAGACCGCCTTCTTTGTCAGGTGCGGGCGGTCCGTTAGTATCTTCTCAGGACTAGGGATTGTTGGCTGGCCCGCTCTAGGTTGTTGGTCACGGTTTCGGATCCCAGACGAGCTGTCCACCCTTATACCTTGTCTAAGTGGATTTGTCAGGTGATTCAGAGGTCCTATGAGAGTGTCTCGGAGGAGGAGTCACGGCTTCTGAAAGTGAATGCCCATAAGGTTCGGGCTATTGCAACCAGTGTTCTCTTTAGAAAAGTTAAGAGTCTGGACTTGGTTCTCAAGGCTGGTACATGGATGAGTATGACCACCTTTGCCTCCTTTATTTAGATACTTTTTCCCTTGGGCCGATAGTTTCAGCGCTGAGGGTTGTTCACTGATGCTGGTTTAGTTTTCTTTCTGGATTTCCCTTGTTGTCAGCAACAAGATTTATGGATCCGTTATTTTTCCATTTTCGGGGTTTTGGCAATTTTGGAGATCGTGTCTTCCACCTTCAGGTTTCTGTTACATCCTCCCACCTATACTTGGGAATCTGGTTTATGTAATTACATATGGTTAATTAGTATATGTAGCAAGAAAATAGTTTTTTAAAGTTAAAAAAACTTTTTTTGTGAATATAGGTACTTACCCATATATAATTACAGTAATATCTCGAGATATGAACGCCCCAACATACAATTTTTTTTATATACGACGAAAAACTTCATATAATTTACGCCTCGAAATATGAAGATATTTTTAAGATTCGAACAGCCATCAGTAGGTGGCGCAACGATTGCTCGACTACCCGCGTCCACCCGAACATTCAGCCTGCGTTGTGTATTGTTGTTCATCCTTTGTACATGCATGTGTCTGTGCTCTTTGGCAGTATCTATTTTTTCTTAAGTTTTATGAACTCAAGTAAAAGTTTGGCGAAAAACACACAAAATAGCCTGTACAATAAGTCCTCGTTATACGGTACATATGTGTTCCTGAAAACTTTACCGTAAATCGAAATTACCGTATACCGAACCCATTATAACATGTAATAGTAGGGAATGTGTTCCAGCACGTCAAAAGTCACCCATACAGAAATTAAAATACATGAAAATAGCCATAAAAAAAAATGTAAAGTACTGCGCAAAAGAAGTAAACAAAATATTTTTTTTACCTTTCACCTGCCATGTATTCTATCAGATGATGTCCCTCTAGAGGCTAAGGGACAGTAGGGATTTCAGCACTTACTCATCTTCCGCTGAGTGGGCAGACAAGGATAAAACGTCGTTGTAGATGGAGGACTGTTTGTTTTTTCTTGTTTTTTCATCATAGATTTCTTGATAAATCTTGACACTTTTCTCTACGTCATGAGCCACTTTGCTACTCCAAGCAGAATTTAGGTTACGTTCCTTCAGGGTTTCCAGAGCTTTTTTGATACCACCTAGACATTCTCTAAGAGTTTTGATGTCCAGGCCACGCACAGGTTCTTCTTCCTCATCTAACTCTTTTTCTGCCTCCTGTGATGCCTTGTCTAGCTCTATAAGTTCATCATTTGAGAGAGGTTCAGCATGGCTTTGCAAAAGATCTTGAACATCATCATCATCAACTTCATCGAAGCCAGCCCTATTGCACAGATTTACTGTCATTTCTGATCGCACCGATGTCGTCTTCAGCGAAGCCTGGGAAGTCATGCGCGCATTCTGGCCATACTTTATTTTATTCCACGCCAAGTTCATGGTAGACGTCTTCACTTCGTTCCAAGATGACTTGATGTTATCTAAGGTGTACTTGATGTTATATGACTTCTACCATTCCCTGTTAGTGGGCTTGCCAGGCCCATCTGTGCCCTTTATCAGTTGCTGCATGGTTCACCGCTGGCTTTAAATGTTTGCCATAATTGTTATGAATATATTTTTGCTTACAATAGACCCTTCAATATTCAATTTATTCATCTAATTAGTAATGCATGTAAGTAATATGTAATGCAGTTAAAAAAAAAAGGGGGAGGGAAAGAAATAACAGGCTCCAAGGGTGGTCAAGTTAAAGTCAGTACTGTGAATGGCAGGGAGGTATGGTGTGGATGACGTCATCATCCCTGCTTCCCCACTCTAGGCCCTCTCGGATGACATGAACAGATACCGTATCTGTGAATTTTTTTACCGTATATCAAATCGAGGGTAGTAATTTCCAAATACCGTAACTGAATTTACCGTATAAAGAACTACCGTATAACGAGGACTTACTTACTGTATTCACATACTGATTACACTTAGAAATTCAATAAACGAGTGAGTACAAATGGTGTTCTGCATACGAGCAACTCTTCCTCTTTGCAATCCAAAAAACCAGAAGTCTCTAGATGCTATGGTTACCAAAATATCACAGGTTGAATGAGGTGGTGTTGTTGGTATGGAAAGAGTACCAACTATTGGAGCTAAGGCTAATTGAGGAAACTGAATTAAAAGCATTCAGTGGAGGGTTACTTTTATTACAAAAATATATGGGTACACATATAAATAATATTTACAATAATAATTTTAATAAGTTTGTATGCGATTGTGTATGTACGAATGTATGTATGAATGAGTGAATGTGTGTGAATGTGTAGTGTTTTGTGTTGCATATTATACAAATATAAATAAAATGAATAATATAATAATAAGAGAGTAAGACAAATATATTATAAAATAAAAGTAAATAATAAATTAGTATGCCATGAAATGGTGAGACAGGAAATGTATGGTGATACAGAAAATGCAATGATTGTAGGGCAGACTTAAGTAAACGGCCGCTACAATACTCCCCCCCTAGTTTCGAGGGAGGAGAAACGAGATTTTCTTGGTGCAGCTGGGTGAGTCAGGACCGTCCAGGGACGTTGTGGCGACCACCTGAGGTTGAGCAGGGTCAAGCAGGTAGGCCGGTTTGACCCGGTCCATGGACACAGCGTCCTGAGTGCTGTTCCGGTCGATGGTTACAGTCTTGCGTGTCCGCCGCAAGACACGATAGGGCCCTTGGTATGGTTGTGAGAGGGGGTGCTGAACAGCATCGACGCGGACGAAGACGTGTGTACAGGTGTCCAGGTCCTGGCTCACAAAAATCTTCTTAGGAGAGGAGCGAGGCTGGACTGGCTGTAGGTTGCGCATGGCACTGTGGAGGCGGGTGGCGAAATCTCGGGCACTGCACAGGTCTGGCTCTTGTGAGGGCACCAGCATCTCGCCGGGAAGCCTGAGGTTGGCGCCATACACCAACTCGGACGAGGAATGTTGGAGGTCTTCCTTGAGAGAGGACCTGATGCCGAGGAGGACAAGAGGAAGAGCCAGGGACCAGTGTTCGCGCTGTGAGGCGGCCATCAGGGAGGACTTGAGCTGGCGATGGAATCTCTCAACCATCCCATTTGACTGGGGATGGTAGCTCGAAGTCCTGTAGCGCCGTATGCCGAGAAATACCATGATCCTATTCCAGACATTAGCCTCGAACTGGCCACCACGGTCTGAGGTGAGGCTCAGAGGAACACCGAACCTTGAGACCCAAGTGGCGATGAAGGCATTGGCGACGGTGTCGGTGGTGATGTCCGGAATAGGTGTAGCCTCAGGCCAGCGTGTAAACCGGTCCACGCACGTAAGGATGTAGCGGTGGCCGGCAGAGGCGGCAGCGGCCCGACCAAGTCAATGTGGATATGGTCGAACCGTCTGGAGACTGGAGGAAAGGTGCCAGGCGGAGAGTGTGTGTGACGAGTCACCTTGGAGGCTTGGCAGGCGGTACAGGTGCGGGTCCACAGTCTGACATCTCTGTTGATGCCCTCCCAGATGAAGCGAGAAGTCAGCAGGCGCTGGGAGGCACGGATACCAGGGTGAGAGAGGTCATGTAGCTGACGGAAGGCCTTGACGCGATGCTGCTGAGGCAAGTAAGGGCGGACGGCCTCTGTGGAGACGTCAGCATACAGAGAGACCTTGGTACCTGGGAGTGTGACTTTCTTCATCTGGAGCGCCGAGTTCTGCAGGAGGTTTTCCAGCTCTGGGTCGCCGGACTGGTCGGCAGCTATGGCAGTGTAGTCGATGGAGGACACAGCAGAGATACCACGGGAGAGCGTCAGCTGGGGCGTTGTCGACACCTTTGATGTACCGGATGTCGGTGGTGAACTGAGAAACGAAGTCCATATGGCGAAGTTGCCGAGGAGAGTAGGTTGCCTTGTTTCTCAGGAAAATGGTGGTGAGTGGCTTGTGGTCGGTGTAGATGTGGAAGCGGCGGCCTTCTATGTAGTACCGGAAGCGCTTGACGGCCTTGTAGATTGCGAGGAGCTCACGGTCGTAGGCACTGTAGTTGGCTTCGGCAGTGTTGAGCTTCTGGGAAAAGAAGGCGAGCGGCTTCCAGGCACTGTCCACGAGCTGCTGGAGGACAGCACCAGTCCCATTGCCAGAGGCGTCAGTTGCGATGCTCACCTCTGCGTCGGGGACAGGGAAGGACAGCAAAGTTGCGTCGCTGAGGGCCTTCTTGGCAGCGAGGAAGGCAGCGTCAGTGTCCGGTGTCCAGGTGAGCGTGACCGACTGACCACGCTTGCACGGCTTGATCATGGCGTGTAGAGGCTGCAGCAGGAGAGAGCAGTGTGGAATGAAGCGGTTGTAGTAGTTCACCATGCCCAAGAACTCTTTGAGCTGGCGCTGGGTAGATGGCTTCGGGAACTGCTGGATGGCTTCACATTTAGTGGCAAGTGGAGTGATGCCTGCTGGAGTGACGGTATGACCAAGGAAGGTGAGCGAGGCCACGCCGAACTCTGACTTGTCGGCGTTGATCTGGACACCGTAGTCCTGGAGGCGGCGGAAGACTTGTTCGAGGTGCTGTCTGTGCGAGGCTTCGTCGGGGCTCGCGATGAGAAGATCGTCGATGTAGGCGAAACAGAAGGGAAGACCGCGGAGGACCTCGTCGATGAACCTCTGGAACGTCTGTGCCGCATTCCTGAGGCCAAAGGGCATCCTAACGTATTCGAACAGACCGAAGGGAGTGATGATGGCAGTCTTCGGTATGTCGTCAGGATGAACAGGAATCTGGTGGAAGGCCTTGATGAGGTCGATGCGGGAGAAGATGGTGGAACCAGAGAGTTGCGACGAGAACTCCTGCAAGTTAGGCACAGGATAACGGTCTTCCTTGGTGCAAGAGTTGAGAGCTCTGTAGTCTCCGCAGGGTCGGATGTCGCCGTTTTTTCTTCGGGACGACGTGAAGAGCTGATGACCAGTTGCTGCTGCTGGGCCGCACAATACCTTGCCGCATCAGAGACTCGAATTCGGCCTTGGCCTGGCGGTAGCGTTCGGGAGCAAGACGGCGGGCCTTGGCGTGTATAGGCGGTCCTGAAGTCTCTATGTGATGCTGCACATGGTGTTTAGCGGGCACGCTGGCTGAGTAGGGTTGAGTCAGCGTGGGGGAAGGACTTGAGTAAAACAGCGAACTGGTGGTCCCCTTTGATGACAGAGAGGAGAGTGCTGTCTCCTGGTGCTGGTCGAGCAAAGGAGGAGACAGAGGTCAGAGGGTCGACTAACCTGCGGCCTTTAACGTCGACCAGCAGGTTGAAGTGCTTGAGGAAGTCTGCTCCGAGAATTGCCTGGCTGACATCCCCGACGTAGAAGGTCCATTCGAAGCGACGTCGGAGGTAGAGATTCACTTGCATGGTGCGCCGTGAGTAGACGGGAATCTTGGTCCCATTGGCGGCGTAGAGATGCAAGAGAGGCGGCAAGGTGCGTAGACTGGCGGGCGCGGGGATAATACTAACATCGGCGCCGGTGTCTATGAGAAACCTTGTGTTGGAGCGGCAGTCTCGTAGGTGGAGCAGCGCTGAGAAACACTGGCGGGCAATTGGCTGCATCACTGCTCGCCGTTGGTGTTTGACGTGTTGTAGGTGCATGGGGAAACGCACTTGTTGGCCTTGGCACCAAACTTGTTGTGGTACCAACACAGACCTGGGCTCCTAGAACGGCAGCGGCGCTGGAGGCGGCGAGGAGTGGAGGAACGTGAGCGACGGCCATCATGCAGTTGCTTCTTCAAGTAGTTAACCTCGGTGGTAAGCTGAGAGATGAGCTTGGTAAGGTGAGACAACTGGGTGTCATTCTGTGTGGTAGTGACAGAAGACACAGGAGAAGCAGGTGTTGCAGGAAGAATCGCCAGGAAGTCGTCTGCCAACTTAGCGATGGCGTCAGGTTTCAAAGTGTCCTTGACGCTGAAGAGGCTACGCTGGATGGCAGGAGGAAGGCGCTGGTAGAACAGTTGCTTGAAGAGATCAGCGTCGAAGGCTTGGTACTTGTCACCAAGCAGTTGCTTCATGCGACTCAGCAACTGTGACGGCTTCTCATCACCTAATTCCTCACTAGAGAGGAGCTCACGGAGACGGGTGGCGACGGAAGATTGTAGACTCGTTAGTAGGCAGTCTTCAAATCTTCATAGGGAGTGTCAGAGGAGGCAGCAGTGGAGATGACGACAGAGATAAGTGTAAGCACGTCGGATGGCAAGAAGCTAACAGCATGGTTGAATTTGGTGAGGCTGTTAGTGATCTTGGATGCCTTGAAGCTGCACTCCAAGAGACAGAACCACAAGGATGGGTCCTGCGAGTAGAAGGGAGGTGCCTTAAAAGACACCGCCGTCGCAGCAAGGTCTTCCTGAGACATGGCTGGTGGTGGTGATGGGCACTAGGCTCTGGCGTGAAGATCCTATGGGTCACAGCAGGTCTTAGGGAGCTGCTGTTGTACACAATAGTGTCACTGTCACTGGCGTGTGTCACTGGAGTGTGTCACTAGTGTGTGTCACTGGCGTGTGTCACTGGAGTGTGTCTGCACAGGGGGATGGGGATTCACGCCGTATCCATGTGGCGGGTCGAGAAAAGGGTAACACTCAAGCCGTAATCCAGGTGGCGGGTAAGCACAGTAACACGCCGTAATCCAGGTGGCGGGTAAGCACAATATCACGCCGTAATCCAGGTGGCAGGTGCAAAGGTGAAAATTGGAAGGTGGGCGGGAGAGAGGGACGCAGAAGGTGTCGCTGTGGCACAGAAGGTGCTGTAGGAGGCACAAAAGGTGCTGTAGGAGGCACAGAAGGCGCTGAAGGGTGGGCGCAGAAGGCGCTGAAAGGTGGGCGCAGAAGGCGCAGCAGGGAAGGGGGAGGGAGCACAAAGGTGCTAGGAGGGGGGGTATAGTTAACCCTTACTATGCCTAAGGCATAATATTTCTCCCGGCGTAACCGTCAACTCCACGAACACCACATATGGAGGTGGAGCTTTTTCGGGTAGGAGCCCTCCAACGGATACCCCAGGCGGAGCTGGCGCAGGTCTTTGGGCTAGGAGACAGTGGCTCTTATACAGCCACGGTTCCTTCCTCTTAGCTAGCTCATGGGGTCACCATTTGTTGGTATGGAAAGAGTACCAACTATTGGAGCTAAGGCTAATTGAGGAAACTGAATTAAAAGCATTCAGTGGAGGGTTACTTTTATTACAAAAATATATGGGTACACATATAAATAATATTTACAATAATAATTTTAATAAGTTTGTATGCGATTGTGTATGTACGAATGTATGTATGAATGAGTGAATGTGTGTGAATGTGTAGTGTTTTGTGTTGCATATTATACAAATATAAATAAAATGAATAATATAATAATAAGAGAGTAAGACAAATATATTATAAAAAAAAGTAAATAATAAATTAGTATGCCATGAAATGGTGAGACAGGAAATGTATGGTGATACAGAAAATGCAATGATTGTAGGACAGACTTAAGTAAACGGCCGCTACAGTGTCATCGGTGTACCTGGCCTTGCGTCTGATCGGGTTCAGTAGACTTGGCTAGAGTGATAGAAAACGGGCCCCTTGTATCCTCTCTCTCTCTCTCTCTCTCTCTCTCTCTCTCTCTCTCTCTCTCTCTCTCTCTCTCTCTCTCTCTCTCTCTCTCTCTCTCTCCTGTTCTGATACCACTCTCATTCAAAAGTTGTCTTCCCGCAACATGGCAAGAGACCTGAGGTATAGAAGTAAGGTGCGTGGGAGAGGTGGCGGAATCAGACACAGTGAAATCACTGTCGCTCCCACCATCCATCATTGGTGACACAGTGACATAGAGCATATGTTTACTCCTGATGGGTGTTGCTGGCTCACAAGCAAAGAAAACAGGAAGAAAACAGCCAAAATATAGCCGTAAAAAGCCTAAACGTCTATTGACATGCCCCGAGTCTTGCGTGATGAACGTCTATTGTGTCCCTAGTTTTGCAGTTTAAGTTGTTATTTTGGGCAATATAGTACATTTATATCATGCATACAGTAAACATTGTATTTATCTTATATTAAATCTCTATTTGGTTGGTATGTAAAACATGTTAATATTTTTTTGGGGGGGGCGGTAAATTTGTTTCACAAGAACTAATTAATTCTATTTCCATTAATTCCTATGGGAAAAATTTATTTGATATACGATTGTTTTGATATACAACGATCGTCACGGAATTAATTAAATTCATATGGTGAGGTACCACTTTACATAGAAAGAGGTTCCATTCCTCCCTTTCCTCTGTGTTTGTCAATTTTGGCAGAAAGGATCTGAGGTATGGTGGCCGGGATGGCCAGTGGTTCCCAGTCCGCATGCACGCGGAGGTGACATGGTACTTTTATAGGCACAATCTCTATATAGAGTTGATGGTTGATTTTCTGTGCTGAGTGTAGGAATATGGGCATATAGGCATACATAATTACATATGGGTAAGTATATTCACAAAAAAAAGGTTTTACTTTAAAAAACTATTTTTCATTTTTAGGGTATCTTTTTGTTTTATATTAGTGTTCTGCTTTTAAGTTGCAGTTGGTATAGTTTTATAACTTACATGTTTTAGGGTTTATTTTTTATGTGTCTCTGGGTTTTTATTTAGTATGGAGTTGAATGTCCTACCTTTATAATTATTATACGAGAATAACCAAAGTTATGTATATAATTAGAGCATGTATTGATTTATTTATGCATCTTATGTATTCAATCAGGTTTTTGGTCAATAAAGTATCTATCTGTCTATCTATCTATCTATCTATCTATCTATGAGTATTCTCTACATAGTTGCTACTGCCTCTTGCATCTTCTCTGACTGCCATCTTTTTCAGGTCTACTGCAATTGCATCCCTCCTTTTTCATTCTCTCTGTTTCCCTCAATCTTCTTCCCTCATCTCATGAGATGCACAGTATCATATTTTTGCTTTTGAGTGTACATAGTGCCTGTAGAAAAGACTGATTCATATTTTACCATTTAAGTATTGCCTGTGTAATGGCCAGACCATAACACTCCACTTTAAATTAAACTCCATGTGGGCCATGGTAATATTGATGACTTGATTATTAGCATTGTGTAACCTACCTTGAATGCCCTGTAGTGACTTTGATCCCCAACTAGTCCTCTTTTGCAGCTTCAACAATTGATCTGAAGGTGCTTCAAAACTTAGGCATAGCCTTTGTGATTGGTTTGGTTTGATTAATAGAGTTGCATAATCAAATTTGAATGTCCTAAAGTTAATTTGATTCTCAGCCACTTCTTAGCATAACTAGTTTGAAATATCTTAGGGTATTTCAAAATTTGAGCTCCATATTCTTTCTTTGGCAGGAAGCAAGTGAGGCAGTGACGGAGGTGCTGCAGCAGGTGCTGGGATCATTCAGGAAACTGGCTGGGGTGGTGGGGCTGCGTCTTCATCTCCGCCTCACTCAGGAGGTGCTGCGCCTACTGAATCTTGCATATTCACCTGTACAAGCAGCTGTAGAAGCCTTCAGGTAGCTTCTTATCCCCAGTATAGTATATGAATTCTTATGAGGGAGTAGAAAATGCTACAGTTGTAAATATCAATGCTTGTCATTGTGTGACTAAAATATAGTTAGGTGATTGATTTATGTTCTCTTTCTTGTGAAAGGAGTTTGGTGTGCACTCAATTGCCCCATGACTCTTAACCTCTGAGTCAGGATGTTATGTGAGGGTAAAAAATGGGTTAATATTTTAGGTATTGGCTTTCTAAATGGTCATTGTATGGATAAGTGAAATAAAGTTGGGTGTCTGACTTTTGTTTTCTGTGTCTTGATAGAAGTCTGGTTTGCCCTCGCTTGCCTCTTGACTCCTTGGATGGTGTGGGACGAGTGTTGGACCATCTTGTGCCCCCTGATTCAGCTGTTTCCTCCCTGCCACTGGTAAGTTGTGAAGCACACTGCAGACTGATGGGTCTTACCTCAGTGCTGCTGAAGATAGGGATTTACTGGCTGGGCTCTATGTAATAGTTAATATTTTGTTCCATCAGATTCCCACCCAGCATGAGGAGAGTGGTAGAGGACAGCTTAGTGAAGAGGTGTTTAGAAGATTGGGTATGAAAGTAATTTCAAAGCAGGTATGGATGGTGAAACAACTCTTTGTTGATTTATTTATGTCTACTTTTTTTTTGTGTGTGCATGGTTTTGTATTTTTGTATGTAAAATGTGTGTGCATTTGCACCTACTGATAAATATACAAGATCTGATAGTCTTGCTATGTCTCTGTATTTGTCTAATTTTTGTGTTCTCCTTTTTATTTATCACCTATTCTTGTTTATCCTGCATATCTGTACTTTTGCTGGAGAAAACATGCATGTCAGTACACAACCCTGTTCACTTCCCAGATGAAAGCTGTGGAGCTAGTGGCTAAGGAGCTTGAGAACTGGAGTTGTGTGGTGGTGGTGGGCCCTCCACGTTCAGGGAAGACCACCACCATCACTGCTGCTGTCAGGGTCTACCAACGTCGCAGTGGTGCCCTCACCCTCTCCAGCATACACCAGTACACTCCATCGACTGCTGGCTACAAGTCCTCTCGCAACATGGGAAAGATGCGGTCATGGATTCAGAGAACACCCCCAGCTGGCCACAGGACAGTGAGGAGTGAGGAGAGCAGCAATACCCACGACTCAAGGCATCTGAGTGACAGGGAAACCATCACTGTGGATGAAATAGATGAGTCAAATATTGAAGTGTTGAGCTCTGGCAGGCGTCTTGTGGACCGACATGTGTACACTTTGAGGCCTCAGGTTAGAAGGTTGAGCTTAGAATAGGACTTCATATGATTTTAGACTAGGTATTATGTTGAGGTATGAGAAGTTCAGTTTAGAAAGCTTTTTTGTATTACTTTTGAATTTGCATGTTGGCTTATTGTTTTTTTAACAAACAAAACTAACTGTTCATTCTCATTCTTAGAGCTACTCCCAGGCTAGACTCATGGGTACTGAGACTCAGGCTGGACTCTTCCCCTCCTTACTGCAAAGATTAACTGCAAAGGCTATCCACAGGTTAGTTAAAGATAGAACAAAGTTAGCACATCCTTTCACTTCTTTTATTATATCTAAATTATTAGGGCTGGATCAATTTGAACATTCTATGAAATGCATTACAGTAGGCCCTTAAGATTCGCAAGGACTAGGGATCAATAATCTCACGAAAGTTTAAAATTCGTGAATGTTTGGAGAACATATTACATATTCACATACGTAACAATAATGTTTATTTAACATTATTGGTACGTATGTAACAATATCCCTTACAAAGATATAAGGCAGAGAAACAGGAAGCCATTATGGTGGACTCATGAGATAGGTAGCCAGATCAGAGAGAAGAAGAGGGCATACAGAGAGTTGCAGAAAAGTGGGGAAGATGTAGATTTGATTAGGTACAGACAGGTCAGAGATGATTTGAGTAAGGTTATAAAAAAAAGTAAAAGGCAGGCAGAGATAAAACTAGCTAGAGCTGGGAGTAAAGATCCCAAAAAATTATATAGTTATTACAAGGTCAGTGATAAAAGAAATAAGGATAGGATTGGACCACTCAGAAAAGATGGTGTAGTAGTGGATCAAAATGAAGACATAGAATTATTGAATGAACAATTTTCTTCAGTATTTACTAAAGAATAGAAAATCCTGTTACAAACAGTGCGACGAGTAGTTTAAGAGCTTTAGAAAATATTGATATAAAACCGGGAATTATTAGGAAATTTATTCTTGAACTAGACGATAGGAAAGCTAGTGGTCCTGATGAGCTACATGCCAGAGTACTTAGGGAGGGTGTAGACAGTATTTCTGAAGCACTTAAGTTAATCTTTGAAAGATCACTTAGGTTTGCTGAGATACCTCAGGACTGGAAGTTAGCTAATGTTACACCAATATTTAAAAAAGGTAGGAAGGATGATGTGAATAATTATAGACCGATCAGTTTAACTAGTATAGTATGTAAGATACTAGAGAAAATCATTAAGGGTAGTATTTGGGAGCATTTAAATGAGAATAGATTAATTAGAGATACCCAACATGGCTTTAGATCAGGAGGTCCTGTCTTACAAATTTGCTCGATATCTTAGAATATATTACCAAGGAGTTAGATGATGGAAATAGCATAGATGTTATATATCTAGATTTTAGCAAGGCGTTTGATAAGGTACCGCATAGGAGGCTAGTGTACAAATTGAGACTACATGGGATAGGGGTAGGTTAGTTGATTGGATTAGTGAATGGCTTTCTGATAGGAAACAGAGAGTAGTATTAAATGGGGCAATGTCTGAGTGGAAGGAAGTGGTTAGTGGGGTACCCCAAGGATCAGTGCTAGGACCTCTTCTTTTCTTGGTGTACATTAACGATTTAGATATAGGAATTAGTAGCAAAGTATCAAAGTTTGCAGATGATACTAAGATAGCATGTGCAGTACAGGGTGAAAAGGACAATTACAGAATACAACGAGACCTGGACAGGCTGATAGCATGGGCAGACAGGTGGCAGATGGAGTTTAATTCTAAAAGTGTCAGGTTATGCATTTAGGTAAAGACAACACAAACTTTAACTATGAGATGGAGGGATGTTGGCTAGAGGCAGTAGAGGAAGGAAAGGATTTAGGAGTAGTGATAGACAGGACTATGAAATTTTCAAAGCAATGTTTAGAAGCAAGAAATAGGGCAAATAGGATCCTGGGTTTTATAAATAGAAATGTTAGTTATAAAAGTAAGGAAGTGGTGCATAGCTTATATAATTCCTATGTTAGGCCCCATTTAGAGTATTGCATACAGGCCTGGTCACCCCACTATAGGCAGGATATCAACATGTTAGAAGCAGTTCAGAGAAGAGCAACTAGGATGATACCAGCATTAAAGCACCTGGAGTATAGAGATAGATTAAAGGAATTAAACATGTTTTCATTTGAGAGATGTATAAGAGGGATATGATAGAGTTATTTAAAATGTTCTCAGATACAAACTACATAGATGTGAGATCTTTCTTTACCTTAGAGGAGGGAAATAGGACTAGAAATCATGGCAGGAAGATTAGAAAGCAAGGCTGCAGGTTAGATATAAGAAAATATTTCTTTAGTCATAGGGTGGTAGACTTCTGGAATGCATTGCCAGAGACGGTTGTAAATAGCACTAGTTTGACAATGTTTAAAAACAGATTAGATAAGCACTTAAATTTATTAGATTTATAATTAGGTATAGCATTGCATGATAGTTTTTATAAGAAATTTACTATAGTTAAACAAGACATGATCCCCATGTATGGGGACCACAAATTGTAGAGGATTTTGCTGCAGGACTTAGCCCTGTTAATGGGCCAAATATTTAAAATTAGTATATAATGTACTTTGTACTTGTAAGTGTATCTTTAAGTACTGATGACGAGGTCGCTGTGCGACTGATACAAGATAACCTAGATGGGCCCTGGTGGCCCTTTGTTATCCTATTATTTATGTTATGTTATGGTATGTTAACATAACAATTGGGTTTCCTTTACCTCATATAAGGATTTCCATTAACTAACAATGATATTTCCTTTATCAAATAAGCCTAATAACTCAAAAATCCCAAAAACAGTATGAAATATATTGCACATGTTGTGGTTTAATAACATATTAAATACATGAAGAAAAAAACAAAACACTCACCACTTGCGTAAGTTTTGGTGCACTATTACTTTTGATGATGATGATGATGATGATAGTCATGCATTTACTGATAATGAATAAGTGGATGAGATGATGTAGAGTATAACTGCATGGCATGAGGAGTCTAGTGCCTGGGTTATGGTTTAGGTAGGACAATAGGGGTAGCAGCAGGCTTCCTTATGAAATACATTTGTGTTTGACCACTGAGATAATTTCCTCTTCATTTCATCATCATCATTATTCAATATTTTGATGTTCTGATTGTTATGAATTATGTCAACTCGCTCGTTTTCTGTTATGCAGGCTCATTTATCTGATTTTTAACCAAACACCAGAATGTAAACAAACCAAGTGCACTGTGATCATGTCGCCCCCTCACGCTGGAGCCGCCACCAATCAAAACTCATCATTGCTATAAGAGGGGATAATTAGTGAACAGAATACTGCTCCTATTTTTCTGCTTGTTTTTTGTTTGTCGTCTGCAGGAGCTGCCAATCCGAGGTTCAAGGTACCAGCATAGCCTTTGTGATGCCAGCACTGGATAGAAATGTTGTTTCTTTTTTCATTCACTACAATTGTTTTTTTTCCATCTAAATGTTTTGCTTTCCTTTCTTTGGCTGCAGATAATTATGCACTATTGATCTTGATCTTGATTCTACAGGTGTCCCAGGTTTCTCCTGAGGCAGGCCTTAGTATCGGCAGTTCCTATAGGGGATAAAAAGAAAAAAAAAAAGGCGGCAAGAACCTAAACCAGACACCATCCTTAATATTACTAATCCCTGCATCTGGCACTCCACATTCTCTCCAGGAACTCCTTGACAGCTTCTATCATCCTTTTACTCATGTCTCCACACAGTCCCAGCAGCAACACCATCCATTTCTTCCTGTCTTCTCCACCCTGGCATCCCCCAATTCCCTCAGCACCACTTGCATCATCTCATTCCTGTCTCTGGCATACTTCACACACTCCAGCATCACATGCTCCACTGTCTCGTCCTCTCCCGAGTCACACGTCTGGCACACTTTACTGCGGGACTCTGACCATCTGTAACTCCTTGCATTCACATTCATGCACTGTGCCCTAGCTCGGAAGAGGAGGTCACCCCCCAGGCTGCCATCATACCACTTTTCATACATTGGGGCCTCTTTCTCCCTATATCACTCCAGAGTACTCTTTTGTTCCATCCTATTCCTCCATTCGCTCAGTCCAATACATTTCACCCTTCTGTCTATCTCTCTCTTCCACTTCCTTACATCCCTGTCTGGGCCCTCTCCATTTCCAACAATCATGCTCCAGTCACTCTCAACATGCTTCCCCTCAACTTGCTGGAACACCCAACTAGTTTCCAGACCACTCTTCACTACCATCCTGACACACTTCTTCCCCCACCTGCTATTCCTAACATTCCATAGAAAAACCTTCCTAACTATTCTTGCATCATTCATTCGTTCTAGCCTAGCCTTGAATCTCAGTGTTGCCTTCACATGCCTCTCTCTGAAGGTACTCCATCCCATGTCTCCCCTTAATGCCTCTATTGCTGTAGACCCTGGTGCATTTAGAGCCATTCTTCTGTCCTATTTCTAGCTTCTCTAATTCACTTTCATTCCACGTCATCACATTCATACCATACATGATGCTTGGAACAGCCACGCTCTTCCAAACTACTCGCAGCACATTATACTTGCTGGCTCTCATCCTTGCTGCACTTCCTAGTCGACCTACCCACTGGTTCACCAAGCTCATCTTTTCATTCTTTGCTTTCACACAGCCATATGGACTCATCCACATCCCCAGATACTTGTATTCCTCAGCTTTTTTTAAAAAATTTTTTAATTTTATTTATTTATTTATTTATTTATTTTTTACTGTAAGGCCTATAGCGCCTGTAGGCACACTTGAAGAGTGTATGGGAAGCGCTGTTCAGCTCCACACCAAGTTTCTTTCGTCATCTGACCTATTCACAACCATCACCTTGCTCTTCTCACTGCTGAATCTCACCCCAAAGGCTCTTCCATAGCCATTTACAACATCCAGGAGACTTTGGAGCTCATCTGCTGATTCGCTCATGACTACCACATCATCTGCATACAAGAGTACATATACCCTATCATTCCCCACCTTTACTCTTGCATTCATCCTTCTCATTCTGGCAGCCAGTTCCTCTGTATATAAACTGAAGAGGTTTGGTGACAAAATACAACCCTGCCTGACTCCTCTCTCACTCTTTACCCAATCTGTTTCTATGTCTCCTAGTCTATATCTAGCCCTTGTGTCCACATACATACTTTGCACTATACTATCTTTGAACTCAGTCCAATCTTTTCTAAGACTCTGTCTAACATTCTTCTATTCACCCTGTCATATGCTTTCTCTATATCCAGAAAACCCAGGTATAATTTACTACCCTCCTTTCTTTTCCTCTCAATCAGCTCATTCACCACAAACATGTTGTCTTCAGCTCTCCTATCCACACAGAAACCATTCTGTTCTTCACCCAGCACTCCAGTTTGCTCAATCCATTTACACAATCTCTCATTCATCACACCACTGAACACTTTACCCACTGTATTCACTAATGCAAGGGGCCTGTAGTTTTTCAACTCATCTTTACTCTTGTATCCTCCCATGTGTAACAGAGCCACCCTACATTCATTCCACACTCTTGGCACACTCTCTTCCTCCCACACCTGGTTAAAAAGCTCAGTCATTCTATCAATCAGAACTTCTCCATTTTTGTACATCTCATATGGTATCTCATCCGGCCCTGCTGCCTTACCATTCTTTTGCCTTTTTACACATTTCTCCACTTCCTCTCTGCTGATTTTTTCATTCGATTCATCCGCGTCCTTTCTCTCCAGTGTCATACACCCTTCTTTCACATCAAATACCTCACCTACACCTCCAATCTCTTCACAGAACTCTTTGATCACCTTTCTCATTTCTTCCTTATCTGTCACCACTGTCCCATTCACCTTGAGGCTCTCTACATTTTCACGGTCAGACATCCTCTCAC
Source organism: Portunus trituberculatus (assembly GCF_017591435.1). NCBI lineage: Eukaryota > Metazoa > Arthropoda > Malacostraca > Decapoda > Portunidae > Portunus > Portunus trituberculatus. The sequence continues at coordinate 17,531,203 of NC_059302.1, read as the reverse complement.
CCCTCAGGAATCTATACCATTCTTTGCCCCCTTCCACGCGTTTCTCTCTGAGGGACTGAACCACACTTCTCTCACACCTATCCTTGGCATTCATTATCTTTTGCTTCGTCACTCGCTGCTGTCTCACATATGCTGTCCATGCATTCTGGTAATCACTTTCTGCCTCTTCACTCTCATTGTTTCTAGTAATTTTTTGTCTAAAAGCTGGAAAACAATTTCAAGGCACTTGTGGCATCAAGATCAAGATAGAGATCTTGGTCTTTTGGTCGCTAACTTAATTGAGTTTTGGCAAATATATTTGTGCTACAGAAAACTCATGAATGTGCAAATCTTGTGAAAGTGGCACTTGCGAATGTTGAGGGCCTACTGTAGTTTGCTTTCACCTCTGTTTTGTCCACCTTCTTAATAACATAAATAATAGGATAACAAGGGGCCACCAGGGCCCATCTAGGTTATCCTGTATCAGTCGCACAGCGACCTCATCATCAGTACTTAAAGATACACTTACAAGTACACAATACATTATATACTAATTCTAAATATTTGCCCCATTAACAGGGCTAAGTCCTGCAGCGAATTCCTCTACAATCTGTGATCCCCATACATGGGGATCATGTCTTGTTTAACTATAGTAAATTTCTTATAAAAACTATCATGTAGCGCAATACATAATTATAAATCTAATAAATTTAAGTGCTTATCTAATCTGTTTTTAAACATTGTCAAACTAGTGCTATTTACAACCGTCTCTGGCAATGCATTCCAGAAGTCTACCACCCTATGACTAAAGAAATATTTTCTTATATCTAACCTGCAGCCTTGCTTTCTAATCTTCCTGCCATGATTTCTAGTCCTACTTCCCTCCTCTAAGGTAAAGAAAGATCTCACATCTATGGAGTTTGTATCTGAGAACATTTTAAATAACTATCATATCCCCTCTTATACATCTCCTCTCAAATGAAAACATGTTTAATTCCTTTAATCTATCTCTATACTCCAGGTGCTTTAATGCTGGTATCATCCTAGTTGCTCTTCTCTGAACTGCTTCTAACATGTTGATATCCTGCCTATAATGGGGTGACCAGGCCTGTATGCAATCCTCTAAATGGGGCCTAACATAGGTATTATATAAGCTACACACCACTTCCTTACTTTTATAACTAACATTTCTATCTATAAAACCCAGGATCCTATTTGCCCTATTTCTTGCTTCTAAACATTGCTTTGAAAATTTCATAGTCCTGTCTATCACTACTCCTAAATCCTTTCCCTCCTCTACTGCCTCTAGCCAACATCCCTCCATCTCATAGCTAAAGTTTGTGTTGTCTTTACCTAAATGCATAACCTGACACTTTTTAGAATTAAACTCCATCTGCCACCTGTCTGCCATGCTATCAGCCTGTCCAGGTCTCGTATTCTGTAATTGTCCTTTTTAATGTATTTGTTAATCAATCTTTCATGCTTTTTTCTGATAATTTTTGGAACTCACTGCTGGACTCTATTTCCCACCTTGTTGGATGTGAACTCTTTCAAGTGAAAAGTTTCAAGACACTTATCTTCAACATTTATTGTTCTCTTTAGGGACTGGCACTTTAATGGATTTTTTTTCAATTTCTTTTTACTGCTATAGACAGTGCATCTCTAACTTTAAAAAAGTGAGGCTTGTATACATACCCTACCATGCATCTCTTACAGTGTTGTGGTACTGGAAGGTAAGGAAGCTAGTCAGTGTTTACTGCGACTTCAAGATCTTCCTGGCACACTCCTGATGGACTCCTTGATGGCACTGCCTCCCAACCCCAACCTTACTTTTGTTGTGGAGGTGAGACATTCACTGACTTGACTGCTGAATGTATATTTGAGGAGTGTAGATGCTTAATGGACCTGTAGGCTAAATTAAAGTGTCAGATTTTATTACTGTCATGCTGTTTGAGAAATTTGTTCTCATTGTTGACAAACATCATATGAAAGTTTCACTTGAGGTAAGTGTATAAAGTATGTTTTGATAGATATTTGTCTTTGATGTATTCATATTGATGTTCTTTTGAAGCACTAAAAATACTTTTATTATTCGTAATGTCTTGTTGAATCTATTATGAATGTACTTTTCATATTACTTTTTCCATAACAAAAAGATGTATTATTTAACTGTGTATTTACCTAGTTGTATTTACCTGGTTGTATTGTACAGGGTTCGAGCGGGGCTCATAGTGTCTTGTCTCCATATCTCCATTTATCTAGTTTTCTTTAAAGTTATGCACACTATGTGCTGTGACAATTCCATTATCCAATGCATTCCATTTTTCCACCATTCTGTGTGGAAAACTGTATTTTCCAATATCCTTCACACACTGCCTCATCCTGATCTTCTTTTCATGTCCTCTTGTCCTTCCATCTTCTTCCGTCAACAGCACCAGGTCTTCTTTGTCTATCTTTTTAATATCATTTACTATATTACACATTGTTATTAGGTCCCCGCATTCTCTTCTATCTTGTGTATTTACCTATTTGTATTTACCTATTTGTGTATTACAGGGCCCGAGCTAAGCTCTCTGTGTCCTGTCTCCTTGTCCATTCCTGTCATATCTCTCTTTCATCTGATTGACACACACCGCGTCAATGACATCACTGATCAGTTTATTCCACTTATCAATGCTACGATGCGGGAAACTGTATGAAATTGTGTGAAAGCAAAGAATGAAAAGATGAGCTTGGTGAACCAGTGGGTGGGTCGGCTAGGAAGTGCAGCAAGGATGAGAGCTAACAAGTATAATGTGCTGCGAGTAGTTTGGAAGAGCGTGGCTGTTCCAAGCATCATGTATGGTATGGATGTGATGACGTGGAATGAAAGTGAATTAGAGAAGCTAGAAATAGGACAGAAGAATGGCTCTAAATGCACCAGGGTCTACAGCAATAGAGGCATTAAGGGAAGACATGGGATGGAGTACCTTCAGAGAGAGGCATGTGAAGGCAACACTGAGATTCAAGGCTAGGCTAGAACGAATGAATGATGCAAGAATAGTTAGGAAGGTTTTTCTATGGAATGTTAGGAATAGCAGGTGGGGGAAGAAGTGTGTCAGGATGGTAGTGAAGAGTGGTCTGGAAACTAGTTGGGTGTTCCAGCAAGTTGAGGGGAAGCATGTTGAGAGTGACTGGAGCATGATTGTTGGAAATGGAGAGGGCCCAGACAGGGATGTAAGGAAGTGGAAGAGAGAGATAGACAGAAGGGTGAAATGTAATGGACTGAGCGAATGGAGGAATAGGATGGAACAAAAGAGTACTCTGGAGTGGTATAGGGAGAAAGAGGCCCCAATATATGAAAAGTGGTATGATGGCAGCCTGGGGGGTGACCTCCTCTTCCGAGCTAGGGCACAGTGCATGAATGTGAATGCAAGGAGTTACAGATGGTCAGAATGCCGCAGTAAAGTGTGCCAGATGTGTGACTCGGGAGAGGACGAGACGGTGGAGCATGTGATGCTGGAGTGTGTGAAGTATGCCAGAGACAGGAATGAGATGATGCAAGTGGTGCTGAGGGAATTGGGGGATGCCAGGGTGGAGAAGACAGGAAGGGAATGGATGGTGGTGCTGCTGGGACTGTGTGGAGACATGAGTGAAAGGATGATAGAAGCTGTCAAGGAGTTCCTGGAGAGAATGTGGAGTGCCAGATGCAGGGATTAGTAATATTAAGGATGGAGTCTGGTTTAGGTTCTTGCCGCCTTTTTTATTTCTTTTTATCCTCTATAGGAGCTGCCGATACTAAGGTCTGCCTCAGGAGAAATCCTGGGACACCTGTAGAATCAAGATCAAGATCAAGATCAATAGTGCATAATTATCTCCAGCCAGAGAAAGGAAAGCAAAACATTTAGATGGAAAAAAAAAACAATTGTAGTGAATGAAAAAATAAACAACATTTCTATCCAGTGCTGGCATTGCAAAGGCTATGCTGGTACCTTGAACCTCGGATTGGCAGCTCCTGCAGACGACAAACAAAAAACAAGCAGAAAAATAGGAGCAGTATTCTGTTCACTAATTATCCCCTCTTATAGCAATAATGAGTTTTGATTGGTGGCAGCTCCAGCGTGAGGGGGCGACATGATCACAGTGCACTTGGTTTGTTTACATTCTGGTGTTTGGTTAAAAATCAGATAAATGAGCCTGCATAACAGAAAACGAGCGAGTTAACATAATTCATAACAATCAGAAAATCAAAATATTGAATAATGACCAAACTGTCTTTCACTCAGAATGTTTTCACTTTCTAGATACTCACTCCACTTAGCTTTAATTACTTCTTCACATACCTTGCACAATATACTAGTCAATGATACTGGTCTATAATTTAGCGGTTCCATTTTACTACCATTCTTATATATAGGCACAATGTCAGCTCTTTTCCACTCTTTCGGGACTAATCCTGTTCGTATGGAGATTTGAGCTGGATACGGAATTAAGCACAAATAAGATTGTGGAACGCAGGGAGGAAAAATTAAATTATACTAGGGCAAATTATAACCATATAAGGGAGTTCTTTAATGAAATTGACTAGTCCGTGGTATACCAGGAAAGGGATATGCAATTGAAATACGATAAATTTATGGATTTGTATAACTCTGCTGTGAAGAAGTTTGTGCCATATCAAAGAAAGAGGACTTTAAATAATAAACAGTGGTTTAATAGAAATTGTGAAGAAGCAAAAAAGAACAAAGAAAAGGCATGGAAGAAACTTAAGAAAAACTGATGTATTATCAAGGGAAGTCTACAAAACAGCAAGAAATAGATATGTTGAAGTAAGGAGAACAGCACAGAAGGAATATGAACAGAGGGTGGTGGAAAACTGTGATAGTGACCCAAAAATGTTTTACAAATTCATAAATGGAAAACTAAATAAAAGGGAGGCAATAGAAAGGTAAAAACGGGAAGAAGTATATGAAGATGCTGGAGATATAGCTGAAATTTTGAACGACAACTTTTGCAAAGTGTTTACAAAGGAGGAGCATTTTATGGGAGGAAGGCCTACGGAAATAAAGCAAATGCAGGACATCATGGTTACTAAGGAAGATGTAAGGAAAATTATAAGCAATCTGGATATTAATAAATCAATGGGGCCTGATGGCATATCTGGGAGGTTGCTAAATGAATGTAAGGATCAATTGTTGAACCCGTATTTGATATTGTGGAAACCTCCATACGAACAGGATTAGTCCCGAAAGAGTGGAAAAGAGCTGACATTGTGCCTATATATAAGAATGGTAGTAGAATGGAACCGCTAAATTATAGACCAGTATCGTTGACTAGTATATTGTGCAAGGTATGTGAAGAAGTAATTAAAGCTAAGTGGAGTGAGTATCTAGAAAGTGAAAACATTCTGAGTGAAAGGCAGTTTGGTTTCAGAAAAGGAAGATCGTGTGTATCCAATTTATTATGTTTTTATTCAAGAGTGACTGACATACTACAACATAGAGAGGGATGGGTGGATGCTATCTACCTGGACTTGAGAAAGGCCTTTGATAAAGTACCACACAATAGACTGATGTGGAAACTAAAGATGATTGGAGGAGTAAATGATAAACTAGCAAAATGGATGGAAAATTACTTAATGGGAAGAGAAATGAGAACAGTGGTGAGAGGAAGGAAGTCCGAGTGGAAGAAGGTAACCAGTGGAGTTCCACAAGGGTCAGTGCTGGGTCCCATCATGTTTTTGATTTATGTTAATGATATGCCAGTAGGAATTGACAGTTATATGAACATGTTGCGGACGATACTAAAATTATGAGGAGAGTAAAGAATGTGGAAGATTGTAACAAGTTACAGGAAGATCTTGATAAAATATATGAGTGGAGTAAGGAGTGGCAGATGGAATTTAATATAGACAAGACCCATGTTATGAAAATGGGAAGAAGTAGATACAGACCAAACAGGGATTACAGGCTGGGTGATGAGAAAATTAAAGAGACCAATGAGGAGAAAGACTTAGGAGTAACCATGCAAAACACCTTGTCACCAGAGAAACACATTAACAAGATTTTTTGGAAAACATACAACATGCTTCAAAATATTGGCCTTGCATTCCACTACCTAGATGAAGGAATGATGAAGAAGATATTATGTACCTTAATAAGACCCCAGTTAGAATATGCAGCATGTGTCTGGTCACTGCATATGAAGAAAAATGTGAAGAAGGTGGAAAGGGTACAGAGGCTGGCAACAAGGATGGTACCAGGACTCAGGGAGTTAGACTATGAGGAAAGACTGAGGAAGCTGGGGTTGACCACATTAGAAGAGAGAAGAACAAGAGGAGACATGATAACTATGTATAAATTGGTGAAGAAGATTGACATACTGGATAGAGAGTTGATAAAGGTGACCACAAGTAATCATCTCCGAGGACATGAAAAAAAGCTAATAAAGGACATGTCTAAATGACGTGAGAAAATACAGTTTCCCGCATCATAGCATTGATAAATACAGTTTCCTGCATCGTAGCATTGATGAGTGGAATAAACTGAGCAGTGATGTCGTTGATGCGGTGTGTGTCAATCAGATGAAAGAGAGATATGACAGGAATGGACAAGGAGACAGGACACAGAGAGCTTAGCTCGAGCCCTGTAATACACAAATAGGTAAATACAAATAGATCAATACAATATGAAATACGTGGTTCAACAATTGATCCTTACATTCATTTAGCAACCTCCCAGATATGCCATCAGGCCTCATTGATTTATTAATATCCAGATTGCTTATAATTTTCCTTACATCTTCCTTAGTAACCATGATGTCCTGCATTTGCTTTATTTCTGTAGGTTTTTTTCCATAAAATGCTTCTCCTTTGTAAACACTTTGCAAAAGTTGTCGTTCAAAATTTCAGCTATATCTCCAGCATCCTCATATACTTCTTCCCCATTCTTTACCTTTACTTTTGCCTCCCTTATATTTAGTTTTCCATTTATGAATTTGTAAAACATTTTTCCACCACCCTCTGTTCATATTCCTTCTGTGCTGTTCTCCTTACTTCAACATATCTATTCCTTGCTGTTTTGTAAACTTCTCGTGATAATACATCACTGTGTGTGTAGCAGAACATGTTTGTTTCTATATAGAGTCACCTCTCCATTAACATGAGTTTGAATAACATGATTATGATTTCACACTACTTGATATTTAAGATATGATTGAATAAAGCAATTTATTTGATTTAAAGCTGGTTAATTCAACTCAATAACATCACACACACCCACGTTGCTTCTGTGGGAACCTCACTGAGATGTTCTCAGCCAGATTCTTAAACAATACCTTCCACCTTCATCAGCTGAAGGATACTATCCAAGAGAAATCAGTATTCTTAAGAGTGAACGCTGCCTTCCTGCAACTCAGGAAGGCAACGATCAGGCAGGATTCACCTTTGCCATGAAGGTGAACCAAAACCCATATCTTCATTACCTTCAAATAAATTTTGTCTAAATACTTATTACTATTAGTTTTTTTGTGAATTAATTGATTTTAGAAATATAAAACTAAATAGCTTATTGTTCAGATAGCTTACTTTACAAATCATTGTGATTGTAACTGAACTGAAACAACAACAATAGCATAGCTGCTACCAGTTGCAATCAGTGCATCTCCATCTTCCAAGCTTTCTATCAGAATGCTATTTATCTTACGATCAGTTGTATGTCTTTGTTGCTTGATAAGTACCTATTTATGTAGATAGCTAGTGGACTGTCCTCTTCCCATACCCTACACAGTTGAAGGAGGTGGTGATTCTCTCCCATCTTCAAGGCACTATATGGCAATCTGTGCTTTTATTTAAAAGCACTTTTCCTGGCTCATCAAATCTATTAATAAATCATGCTCTGCAGCAGTAACAGGATTGGTTCTCTTCATAAAATTTTCCATGTTGCCTGAGGTGGAATGGTGAGACAGTGTGGTTTGGACTGTGTGGCTCAATCAGCTGAGGTGATGGTAAACAAACACTGCTACCAACTGCCACTAAATTGTACTCATGGTCTATTTCGTTAAACACACTAATAATAAATGTACAAAAAATGTTCCTGGCATATAAAATCATAGGACAAATCATGTTGAATAATATTTGAGAGAATGTGCGTTTTTATTGTTTCTATGACTTAATGATGTATTAATAGCTTAATAAAACAAATCCCCTAAATAGGCAAACTTTCCCCTTGGCCGGGAACATAATCCCCTGTATTACCATTGTTTTTGATGGAAAAGTTGTTTGGATAATGTGATTTTGAATAACATGATATCTCCAGGAACATAACCTTTGTGTTAATCGAGAGTTGACTTTATGTGTACCTCAGGTATGTAACCTGGAGGAGGTGCCGGGCTGGGTACTGGGACGAGCAGGTGTGGTGCAGATCAGTCCAGACATGCTGTCTCTAGCCACACTCCTGCCTGAGCCAGCAATCCTGCCCTCTACCCCCATCACTGACCACTGCAGTGATGCCAGCATCACACCAAGGACACCCAGCACTCCAGCCACCCACCCTGAAGAGCTACCCACCTCAGCTGCCCTCCTCGACTACCTCATTTACCGCCTCCTCCACCCGCTGCTCCAAGTGCTTTATGACAGACCCTCTAACATTTGGTGCTATGCCACTGCTGATGTGGTAAGCATGCAAAGCTCAGATTGAGGAAGGAGGGAAATTTGAATATTGTTCTTACTGTTATTGTTATCTGTGTTACTGTTTTGTATACCAAATGTGATAAAGAAGATATGTGATTGTGGTTAGGCCTATCTGTCTGTCATGTGAGCTTTGAAGCCATATATTTGTGCAAGTAATTGTGTATGTCTTTTTTTGTTGTTTCATAAGTAAATACAAGATTAATTTTGGAAGCAGTGTACCCAAAGTTTTTACAAAACAAGGGCATAGTCAAATGGAGTATTTTTTTTTAAGGGATAATCTAAACTTCAGATTTACAATGGTAATTTGAGTAATTACTTTTGAGCAAGGGGTTTGTGAAATTGTAGATTATATTTTTTGTGTTGTTGAATGATGATATGTAGTTACTTTTTCACTTTAGATTCGACTGGTGGAAAGTCTGAGAGAGCATAAGAATGAGGAAGTGACAGTAGATTGTGTGGCAGGCACAGTGCAGGCTATAGTGCAGGCTGGCAGATGTCTGGCCCATCCTACTAGCTTACCACAAGTGCACCGCATACTGAATGTGGCTCTCAGAAAGGTAGCAGGAGAAACTGTTTTGGATTCATCAGTCTTGGAAGGTGAAGCATTTGGTGATATTATCCATTAGTGTGTTGTTATCTACTTTTTAGGAACCAACTTATTGACAAAATGTTTAAACAATTGTGTATAGAATCAATGTGCAGCAGTAGCATATTGACCCATATGCTGAAATGCTTTGAGCTTTCATTTGGATTATTTTTTAAGGCTGCACAGATTATTTGTTGTATTTTCTAGTGTGTTTTCTCAGTGATGATACAAAATCCATGTTAAATTATCACTAGAACTGTGAAAACATTCTCAAAATCCACAATCGCTGAAACCTATTAAAAATGCTCAACAATAGGCACTAAGATGCTTGAGAATATGGTCCAGTTTTTGCTTGTGTGTATAGCCAGGGATAAACAGTATTGCCTTTTCCCCTTTCTAGTGATTGAAAACTTGAGCAGCAGTGACAGTGTAAGTGAACAGAGATGGGATGTAGCATCATCCAGTTGGCAGCCTTGGACAAGTCCCTCTGATATGAAGTCATCCTCTACAGCGTCAGCAGTGCATGTCCTACCTACTGCTGATGCTCACAGACTTGCCTGGCTGCTACAGCAAGTCATACCAGTGAGTTTCCTCCTCTCTCTGCTGTTTAAATCACATTGTTTAAATCACATTGTTACACTATTGCTATTCTATTCTATTCTATTTTCTTATGTATACATCTCATCTCATCTCATCTATTCTATCTTATCTATTCTATTCTATTCTATTTTCTTATGTATACACCTAACCCTCCGTTATCGCGCCCTTCCGTTATTGCGTTTAGGCGTTATCGCGCACTTATGAAAATCTGCAAAATTCAGTTTTAACGCATCTGGAAAGTTGTTATCACGCACCCGTAGTAGCAGCAATAGTAGTAGTAATAGTAGTAGTAGTAGTAGTAGTAGTAGTAGTAATAGTAGTAGTAGAAGTAGTAGTATTACCCATATCCGAACCACACACTGATGAATGTTTAGATAGGGGGAGGTGGAGGGGGAGAAAGATGATGATCATGAGGAGGAGGAGGAGCCAGCAGCCAATCATCTCTGTGTATTCATGTCACATGATTTGAATAAGGAAACTGATTGGTTCCAGTCACTCTGCTCACCACCACCACCACCACCACCACCACCACCACCACCCCTCAGTCTCACATGTGGTATTCTGTTGTTCAGAGCTGGTTTTCATTACTTTCAGATTGGCAAATGTTAATAAGCTATTCCAGTATTAATGGTAGTAAATTTAGGGTAACAGAAAATTTTTTAGGACAATTTTTGGGTTGAGGCACCAATTTATTTATTTCCTATTTATTCTTCATTTCCGTGATCATGTTTTCCGCTAGCTTGCTGCTTTTTAGGCACCAATTTCGCGCAATAACGGAGGGTTAGGTGTAAAGTAATTTCCAAATCTTACTAAGATACCATTACCATTTCTCAAAATGATAAGTGATTATGTATTAGTTTCTGAATGGTAAAGTCTGGGTGACTGAGTAATTGTGTGGTGTGACAGGTTGGCCTACCAGTGATGGTGGCAGGCTATGCTGGCTGGGGCAAGACTACCATCACTTCTATGGCTCTGGCTTCTCTCCGAGACTGGGTGAGTGCAGTATATGGTTTGTTATTCTATCAGCTTTGGGTCAATCTAGCTAGATAGTGAAAACACCACACCCCTTTGAGACCTGTAATGCTTAGCATATTGTATATACAGGCAACCCCTGATTAACGAACGTTCACACAATGAAATTTCGCTATAACGAACGTTTCCTTTTACTACCATCTGCTCGTGTAACGAACACCAAACTCGCTTTAACGAAATTGTATCTAGGTAATTTTTTCCAAGTTTGAAAGCCCCACTGTATCACGCAAGCTGACAGGCTTTTGAATACACCAGCGCTTCTCGTGGACAAAACACGCACCACTCACTCCCATACCCTTCCCCGCTTTTAGTTCAAAACATTAACAGCGTCAACAGCAGCTTGTCTTCCCTTGCTCAACATGCCACCAAAACGCCCTGCAACCAGCCCTGCAATGTCGCCTAGCATTGCTAAGAAGACCAGGAAGTCTCTTACTCATGAAGTGAAGATTATTTTTGTAAGATTATCAACATTATAAATGTAGTTACATACATACATTAGTGTACATTATAATGACTTAGTCTTAAGTTAAACTGCTTAAATGTTTAACTTCATAATTTTTACTTTCATTAAACCTTTTACTGTACTATGATGCACTCTCGCTTTGTTTATTTTCAATGGGAGTTCAAATCAGGGATCAAACTTGTCATAATTGGTTCGCTTAACGAAACTTCACGCAATGAATTTTTTTTTTAGGAATGTAACCCATTCGTTAAGCGGGGCTTGCCTATATTATATTTCAATGAGTCAATGCAGAACTTTTGTATAGTAAATCAGATTAAGGAGAAAACTGGAGTAATATACTGTGGCTAGAAGATATAACAAAATTATATGGAAGAAAAAAACAGTTAGAAGTAAATACTTACATGCATGTTTTGTAGTATATCACCAAAACTGCTGAATTAAAATTAATTTGTACATGTGGAGTGCTTCATTAAGACAGGAGTAATAAAGAGCAGGTAGAAACAGACACATGTATCTGACATATATCAATATGAGTGGAGAATGGTAACTGATTCATACATGTGAAATGTTTCAATGAGACAGGTGTGGAAGACAGACAAAAACAGAAACATACATCTAGTGTCCATCAATGAGACTAGAGAATATTAACTGATTCAAACCTGTGAGTTGCTTCAGGTGGTGGTGGAAGTGAAGGTGACACCAGCCACTACTGCAGAGGATGTGGAGGCTACACTCCTGGACCATCTGACACAGACCTCACATGACACCATGACCCCCGCCTCCCCTACCATCTTCTGCTTTGACGATGTTGGCGGGCTTCAGGTGTGGCAGATACATGTGTGACACTTCTGAAGGAGAATGATAACTTTATGTTACTTTTGAGGTTTACTTGTACCTTATATTGTCATGTTTTCTTTTGTTTAGATTTAGTGTTAAATCTTAGATGTTGATGCACCTCAAAATTTTTTTTAAAACTTCATTTCACTGGTATGCATTTTGAGATCATTTGCCTATTAATCAGTATATTTTCAAACAACAGAGAACATCAACAGCTGCCAATTACATCCAGAGTGTGGCTCAACACCAGGGGATGTTCCTCACCTCCCACAAGGCACGTTGGATGACTCTTGCCCATGTCTGTGAGTCACCACTCACCTCGTCTGAGTGCCAGCGTAACTGTATTAGCTGTAGTTAATAGTATTGTAACACAATGTACTCTATATTTGAGTTCAGTTTCATTAAGAATTTTTATATTTTCTCATGTTAGATAATCAATGTGTAGTTTTTTTTACCTAACTCAATCTTCCATTTCATAGATATTTGCAAAATGTGTGAAATGATTTTGACAGTTGTAACTGTGGGCTTTTTTTTTTATAAATTTTGTTACCCTTGGTTGGCATCCTTAAAATAAGAGAGAGAAAAAAAAATACACAAATTGCTTGATCACTCTCACTTTTGCACGTGCCTTATACTTTACAGACATGATGTGTGTCTGCACTTTGGAGACGAGTGAAGAGACAGAGCTGGAAGAGGATGGTGGTTGGTGGAGTGGTTGGGTAGTATACCACATGCACCATGACCAGGGAGCCACCAGCAGTGCTGCTCTCTCTGCTGTCCTTAAATCCCTGGCACCCTTGCAAAACCATGCCCACACTGCCTTCTATAATGCCACACTCCTGCTGGCAGAGGTGAGACACAACTATCCTCATTACCATTTACACATGATTCATCTTTTCTGTGCTTTCAAATCAGTGTATATTTATATTTGAAGGTGAATTAAATACAAGCATGCAGCATTATAAGTGTTGATTGTCATGTTTCACTGTAACCTGATGCCAAACAAGTAGCAATACAAATTTTTGAATCATCTTTGTTTCACTGTAACTCCTGCACAGCGTGTGATGCCACTGCTCAGCCCCCTGGAGGAGCCCTTCATTCCATCCAGTAAGACAGCACTAGTGTGGCAGGTTGTGGCAGCACTGCGTATCATCCCTCTGCCTTCTGTGTCTTCAGCCTCCTTTCTCAACATGTTCAATGCTTGGCTTCATGTGCTCATCTCTACTCTCATGTTGCCACTACACTCTTATCAGGTAATGATGTAAAGGCTTAGGAATTACAGTTATTTATTTTGTATAAAGTGTTAGTGATATACACCATCAGTGATGAATATTGCTATGAATCAAGGGTCATGATAGATTTCTATCTTTATAACCATAGCATACATTCACTATAGATAACATGGCCTTTCTAGACTAAATTTCAAGTCTCTTCAGTCCTCAAGCTTTTGTAAACAACCAACACATCACATGTTTAAAACTGGTGATGTATGCAGTACAAGAATTTCTCAATTTATGTGGGGAATACATTCCTGAAGTGATCGTGCAATGTGAAAATCCCATAAAGTGAACATGATTACCGAAGTAAACTGTACAGCATTAGAGGTTCCACTATATATATATATATATATATATATATATATATATATATATATATATATATATATAGGTAACTCAATTTATGTGATAGATGTGTTCTAAGAGGCATTGCATATATCAAAATTCGCGTAAAATAAACTTGTAATTCTCATAAGAAGCAATAGATAATAGGGGGGATGCGGGATGTGGTCCAAAAAAATTCGTACAAAATACTCTATTTATTTGGCTAAATTAACATGTTTTTATTATTTACTATTCTAAATACTAGAAGTGTATTTAAATTAAAGAGAAAAGCAAGACATAATAAGAGAAAGCAAAAAAATAATGAGAAAACAACAAAACAAAGAATACGTAAATGCAACACTCCTTGCTTTACTTCCTTCACCACTCACACCACAGTCAGTCACCATCTCCCTCTGAGCTTTTTCACTTTATCAAAAATCCACTTATCAAAAATAACCCCACAGTATAAAAGTAAACACTAGTGAAAAAGATAAACGCAGGATGCCAATCTCTTAATTCACCCCTCACAAGCACACACCGTTGCTGTCCACCTCCTAGTCAAGGACGTCATCATCCACCTGTGCTTCCTCTGCTTCCTCTGCTTCCACGGGATCGTCCACATCCTCTTTTGGTACTACATCTTCCACTGGTGTTTTCTTGAAAAACTGCAGCATGGTGGTCTGGCATTTTTTCTTGGAAAATTCTTTTTGCATCACTGTGTAGCAGAAGAGTGCGTCCATGGCAGCAGAGCTCCCACCTATCGGCCAGTTGTGGAACTCTCTGGCACGTAGTTTGAAATTGCGTCCGGCACTCAGTTTGAAAATGCAGTTGGGCCAAATCATGTATAAGCAAACCGATTGTGCAAATTTAATTAATTATGATATTTTTTCGGTTGCGTGTTAACAAAAACACGTAAATTAAATACGCGTATATATATATATATATATATATATATATATATATATATATATATATATATATATATATATATATATATATATATATATATATTTACACCAACACACATTCAAGAAGCAAAACCATTTTTCCCCACAGGAATTCATGTAAAGTAGATTAATTCACGTTTCTGGAAGGACTGCATCTGAGAAAGCATCCGGGAGGGCACCCACCTTGCAGTCCCTGCAGAACATACCCTGTATAAAATGCTTTTGTACACCTTACAGCTGGAATAAACAAAGGATCATTACTGTTGTAGTAATGGCATCTAACTGACAGCAAGACAGCACACACTGACCTTCCTAAAGATGTTTATCATGCATCACTAGCTATCCTGAAGGTGAAGCACCTCTATGCTACAATCAGCTGTGTTGACAATATGGTGGCCTAAATGAACATCTTGTGGAATCTTGTGATTCCCAAGAATTGCCACACCAGTTACTAATAACAATAGTGTATGATTATCTACAGCCAAAGAAAGGAAAATAAAACATTTAGATGAAAGAACCAATTGTAGTGAATGAAGAAAGAAACGATTCTATCATTCTATCCATTGCAAAGGCTATGCTGGAACCTTAAACCTTGACCTTGAGCAAAGTATCTTGACATTGTGTTAATCTAAATAATTTGTGTAATTTGAAAAAAATAACACACATAAATTGAGAAATTCCTGTATATGTCTATAGATGCATTACAAAATATTACAGTTGGAACATTTTTTGAGTAACTAACATTAATAGTGTTATATTTAACATGAAATACTTTTTTGGTTCCAGGTGTAGTTTATTTCACATAATACCTGTTTCTTCTACTATAGGCAATGAACACATTGTCTCCTTGTGTCTGTCAGTGACTAAAAATCCCCCTCCCCTACTGTGCGCAAGTCAATGCACTGTTTTCCCTATGCCTCCTTGCGTTAGCCATCGTCACACCCACCTTCTCTACTGACATTCATTGCAGTCACGCACACTTTTCTCCATGTTTTGCTTCCCCACCATCCCCTGCTGAGAGTGACATTCTAAGGGAAGGCACAAGTCACCCAACAGATGGTGTTATGTTTATCACCGGTGACCCACAGTCCAGAGGAGACGGTTCCTGCATTTCGAGGACTCCATCACCAGCCACTGCGCCCTGTGCCTTCTCTTTTAGTACCTCTAAAAGGATGAGTGCATGTCAGGAATGTAGCATGGTTTTTCCTAATGTCTTCCATGACCTTCATACTACATGTATTACATGTCTTGGTTCCTGTACTGTTACTTCAAGGTGTGACAAATGTTCAGGCTGGGATGTCATGGTGGCAGGTTCAGCCAGGATATATCAGGCTAAGTTGGTGCAGTGCCATACCAGATATGCCTGTGCTCAACGTCAGGGTAGTGTTGGCGCTTCAGGAAGTAGGGTTGGGGCTGGTGACAGCCCTCACTGGGCGGTACAGGTGGACTTGTTGTCGGTTCTGTCACCCCTCAGGATTTGGGCTCCAAGGTAGGTCAGCTAGGTACTGCCTTTGGAGGGTCAACTTGCTGTCATGTTTGCCCATGGCTCTCCACTGCATTCCATGCTTTCTGATATGATTATTTCTCAAGTAAATTCATGTCTTTATAATCTTGGTAAGCTTCCAGCAAGTTTGTTGTCTCAGGTAGAGTATCTGGTTAGCTCTAGAGTCTAGACTAACCTTCCCAAAGCCCATGGCACCTAGCAGAAGGCAAGAGGCACTCCTAGCTGAGGGGGCATGGGAAGGTAGCCTGAAACACGAGCCATTGAGTGTTTGTGTGAGTAAGTGTATTACGGTGGTGGATGCCTTGTCGTTCATGAAACGGTGTGAGGCCTGCCTCTCTGTTGCTTCCTTTGGCCTAGGACCCAGATGTGGCTATAAGTGAGATTCTTGGCTCACTAGCCCATGTCAGACCCTTTGGTGAGGGTCGGACTGTTTGTCGTGATACAGAGCATGAAGCACATCCAGCCACTCAGTCCAAGGGAGGTGGGCTGCAAGAGACAGCACCACATCATCCCTCTCCTCTGTCCACGGCACCCGAAGTGGGGGATCGGCAGATGGTAAACCAATTGGCTGCACATTGTCACCTCCATTTGGCTCCACAACAGCCTTAATCTTCTCCATGGCAATCTTCGCATTCCCACGGTGTGGATTCAGTGTGTGGCACCCATTCACTTCTCTGTGTTACTACCACCTCTCGTCCTTCCATGTCTCTTGGTGGGTATTAGGAATTGGTCTGGGGAAAAGGAGGACGATTCCTCGGGTATAGAAGACTGTCTTCCGGAGTCCTTTTCTACCTTCACGGCCATGATGGACTTCATCTGTGAGAAGTTTCTAGAAGCCTATGGTCCAGTTGTACAGGACTCTTCCCCCCTTCTCACAGGCATGCAGAGGGGTGAGATTCTTGCCACCACTCCTCACTTCAGGTATGCACATTCCCATAGACTTCACGATGTTTTAAGCCTCGGAAACATTGACAGGTGCCAATGAGTCCTCTAAACCTTTGTTTGCCAAGTATCTGGGCAGGAAATACTACAGATGTTATTGGACTAGCATTGATGAAGGTAGGAGCCATCCTGCAAAAGTGAACTCTGATTTTGTTTCTACATCTGTGTGTGGTGACCGGGTCTCACTTTCTCAAGGGGAGATGATGCATCATGAGGAGGCTCTTTTCACCACTCGGGACACACAGAACTTCCTGTTTCGATTAATGGGTACCTTTCTTCCTCACATTGTCAGGTGAGGGCTCATCTGCTCATGATCCCATGTTACATTAAGTTACACATGGCATTCAACAAGCCATGGTGGACCAAGCCAGGATCATGGCCTTCGCTCTTGCCAACACAAGGGCAGTGAGGAGGGAGTTCTATCTCTTGCATCTTCCACACCACTTCAATTGTGGACTCGGACCTGCTGTTCGACTTGGCTAGTGTCAACAAGGCCATTGGTAAACTACAGCAGGTGGCTTTGGTTTCGCACACTGAGGTAGCAGCCAAGGCTCTCATCAAAACGAAACCAAGACCAGGAACACCGCTTATGGAAAAACATCCACGCCCCTCCACCTCTGCTGAATCTTGCCCTCATCTTGGTCCAGTCCAACAAATGCTCTCCAAACTGTGCTTCAACCCTCGCAGTTCCCATGATTTTGGATGTCCCTTTTTGATACAGTAAAAGAACTAGACATTTCGGAAATGGCTCCCCTTCACCAACTCTTCAGTTGGAGGCTGCCTTGCTCGGCACTGCCACCACTATGAAGTTCAAGATGGAAACTGTCCACACAGTTCTGGCTGCCATCTGCTGATACGATCGGAAAGTGTCCGTAGACCTGAAGGACGCTTACCTGCAAGTTCCTATCCATCCCCAGAGCAGATGATTCCCTCGTTTTGGTTAGGGCAGATGTACTCTCCAGTTCCAAGTACTGTGCTTTGGCCTGTCTACGGCTCACCAAATATTCACCAGGATTATGGCAGCTGTTTCCGCTGAGTTACACAGGTGGGCATCTGCGTCCAACAGTATATGGACGACTAGCTTCTCCTGGTTTCATCTTACCAAGAGGCTCTCAACTAGACCCAAGTCCTGCTTCAGCTATGTGCCCACCTAGGGATCTGTATCAGTTATGATAAATTTTGCCTGCGGCTGCCCCAGGAAATTGTCCACTTGGGAGTCAACATTCGGACTCCTCTTTTGAAGGCTTCCCCGATGCGGATTCATGTGGTCAATCTTCTCTTTCATCTACAAGCTTTCATGGATTCACGACTTCTGACTGCAAAAGAGTGATTAACTCTACTGGGTCAAATGGCTTCCCTCATTCACCTGGTTCCAGGGGTTCAGTTATGCATGCAGAGCCTGCAGTTTCACCTTTGCTTTCAGTGGTCCAGCTGGACTCCTGACAACCTTGCTACAGTGGTGGATGATGGAATCCAATCTTCTCATTAGCAGGGATCTCCAGGACTTGGTGCCAGATTTTCTGCTGTACACAGATACCTCCATTCAAGGTTGGGGCTGCTCCCTCCTGCATTACACCATGGGTGGACTGTGGTCTGAAGATGAAGCAGCTCTTCACATCAATGTTCTGGAACTATGAGCAGTTCAGCTTGATCTGCTAAATTTCCAACATGTCCTCCAGGGCAAGACAGTGGGAGTATTTGCAGACAATATCACAGCTCTGGCATATCTCTCTCACCATGGGGGCACTCACTCTTTGATGCTCAATGGCAAGGCATAGTGGACACTGCATTGAGCGGAGGACAGAGCTATTATTTTCAGACCTCACTTCATCAGTGGGTCTCACAATGTGGTGGCAGATTCCTTCAGCTGAAAGTTGTAGGTTATTTCCACAGAGTGTACTCTTCACCACAAAGTATTCTGAGCCCTGTGGCAACTCTTTGCTGATGCCTCTTGTGGATCTATTCACAACCAGCCAGAACTTCAGGCTCCCTGCATTTGTCTCTCCATTCCCAGATCACATGACCATCATAATGGATGCCTTTCTCTTCCCTTGGAATCACATGGATCTATATGCCTTTCCACCTTTTCTGCGATCAGGCAACTTCTCTCCAAGCTTTAGTTGTCATGGGGGACATCCATCATCCTCATTTCACCATTCTGGCCATGGAAGGAATGGTTTCCAGATTGGCTACAGGTGACCATCGATATCTCCAACTTTCTCCTGGCATGGATAGACCTTCTGTAACATTCTCACTTCCATTGCTTCCACACTGGTCTCCACACGCTTCAGCTGACTGCATGGAAACTGTCCAGCCACTCCTCCATTATCAAGGCTTTTCTTGAAGAGTTGCGAAGTTCCTGGTGAGATCTCGATGGCGTTCAACCATTGTGAACTACCAGTATAAGTGGAAGCGTTACCATCTGTGGTGTTGTCAGAAGGGACACACTGCCTCGACACCCTCCAGTCAAAAATTTGCTGAAATCCTTCTCTCATCATGATACCCAGGTTCTAGGTGGTACACCAAAGATGCATTTGATATGGGGCCTAATATGGGTACCACTATAAATAAAACAGCCTGCACCAATAATGGGCGAAAGCTTAACAGAGCTTCTCATATATACTCTTCAAGTATGCCTACAGGTGCTAAGAAAAAAAAAAAAGAAAAATGCACTAGGACTGTCATCTTTCACTCAGCGGTCAGAGGGTATGCAGACCAGTGCCCACAGTTCCCCATTGGAATGTGGATGTTGTCTAGCAGCACCTTGTCTGCTCTCTCTTTGAGCCATTAGACCAGTCCTCTCTCTGGCTCTTGACCCAGAAAACTCTTTCTTAACCCCTTCCTTACCGCAGCCACCCCCTGATATAAACAAAGCGTTCCTCTCCTATACTGCAGTCCCCTGCCCGTGTGCGCACGTGCCTCACGGCCAGATCTACACATTATATTTCTTTCTAACTCAGTGTTATGTACTTTTTTCTAAACATATTTTTGTCATTTTATTAATAAAAGAAAACGTAAACATAATCATAAATTGTGCGCTAATCATAAATTCAGCACCACACACTTTGCACCTGGTGAGGGTGGCCCTGAGGCAGTCATAACTAGGCTGCTCCCCCTCACTTGCCGAGAGGGTTTCAACACTGCTGTCACTATCACTCTCTCCTATTTCTTTTTCAGGATCATAGTCTGAATCATATTCATCTGGAGAGTCTTCCAGTATATCCTCACTATCTGTCTCATAATTATGATAATCCTCATCGCTGCTACACGAAGCAGACGCCATTATCTCTAACTAGAGGCAATAAAACAGTTTCACCACGGCCGATACTAGAGAACTGATGTTCTTGGGGGGAATGTGGGAATAATATATGTCAAAGAATAGTGATTGGCTTTATAGTTTATGCATGAAAAATTAACTCCGATATTGATTGGCTAGTGGGGGGGATGGTTTTGTTATGCTGGGGTGGCTAAAAATAACGCCTCCAGTGTTTGTTTGTTTATAGTGAACCACGTGGAGTATGAAAAAGGTAAAATCGCACTCAGGCCACGGTTATACACGGAAATGTATTGGTGTGGTACGCACGTACCACGGCAGCATCTTGCGGTACCATGAGGTCGCTTTTGCGCGTGGTACGCACGTACCACAAAACAGTCTTGCGGTAAGGAAGGGGTTAAGGGTCTGTCGATGGCCAAGAGAGTTCGGAAAATTCAGGCTCTGTCCGCTCAGGTCATGGTTCAGGATCATGACATAGTGCTGTCTTATCTTCATGACTTTGTGGCCAAGATGGAGATTCCATCTAATCCACTTCCTCAGGAGTTCATCCTGAGAAGTCTTTAGGCGGCTGTCAGCTCAGATGACAACATGCAGCTCTTCTGTCCTGTTCGTGCTCTGTGGTGGTACCTTTACAGGACATGGTCCTCCTATAGGCTTGGGCACCTTTTCCTCTCAGTCTAGGACCCCAAGCACCCTATCGCCAAGATAACTATCTCTTGCTTCCTCTGGCAGTTGATTTGAGCTGCTCACGAGGATTTCCCCAATCATCTGGGATGTACACTCCAGATAAAAGCACATGACATGCGGAGTGTGGGAATGTCACTACTGTATCCCATTAACTTGGCAGTGGCTGATGTAATGGCAGTGGCCTGCTGGTGAATGCAGTCTGTTTTCACCATTCACTACCTTCAGGCAGTCCACAGGGTCCATGACGGGATCTTCTCCCTGGGACCTGCCGTGGCGGCTGGCAGCACCATCCCTTGACATCTGCTACATCGTGCCACACCCTCCTTCACTCCAAACCAGTTTAAGGGTCATGGCATGGATCTATGGGGAGACACTAAGATGGCACTGCCTAGCATTCTTCCCTGCCTAAGATTCACGAATCTTTTGTGGACTTTATCATCCATGGTCAATCCCCTATTTGGCATTGCCCCACTGCCTAAGTGTGGGAATCTGCTTAAAGTAGAATGAACAGGTATTATGTTATAAATGAATGACATTTATATAACTAAAATGTATTTTTCACTTACTTGTTCCTTCTACACACTCCCACTTTTCCTCCCCATGCAATGGTCCTTTTTTGAGTTTCTTTCTCAAGGTCCTAGAGAAGTGGGGTGTGATGATTGCTACTGCAGGGAGGAATAGGGAAACAGCGCATCGACTTATGTGTGGGGGGTGGGGGGTTGATTTTTAGTCACTGACATACACAAGGAGACAGTGTGTTCATTGCCTATAGTAGAAGGAACAGGTAAGTGAAAAATACATTTCAGTTATAAAGATGTCATTTATATAGAGCACTGATGGTTTTATTTTAGGTGCAAGAGCGTGTGTGGGAAGAGTTGCTGGGGAGCATTGTGGAAAGCTGCTCTGGCCTGATAACAGAGCTACCCAAGATACCTCCAGTAACCCTGTGGCATCGTGGCCCTCTGTCACCTGAGGAGATGCCTTCCTACATCACACAGCAGAATGCAGCAACTAAGATAGCTAAGGTCAGCTGTTAACATTGAAATATTTAGCTGATGTATATCTATTTTGTTTATGAAAATTTCCATGGTAATATTTTTACTATTAGTGGTAATTTATTTTCTACTAGTGCATTATTTATGCTGCATGAATACCTAATCTTCATATAAAATAATACAATGAAAATATCTTGTCATCACACCAGAGCTTTTTTTCCAGATATTCTCTGAAAAAAATGAAGTGATGGAAGATGAGGAGGTAGGAGCAGGAGTGGCTTCCCATGGTGGGGTGTGTCTAGGAGTGGCTATAGTAGTGGCTGCAGTGCGGGATCTCCTGAATACACCCTCTCCTCCCCTATTGCTTTGCTTGGGTACAGCCACTAGGGACAAGCAGATGGTGGTGGCACTTGCTGCCTCCTACCTTGGTGAGCCCTTACAAGGAATAAGAGAGAGAGAGAGAGAGAGAGAGAGAGAGAGAGAGAGAGAGAGAGAGAGAGAGAGGACTAATTTTACATGGATAAAGTATTTGGATGCAAGAGCAGCTAGTGATCTCTATCATAGCTATTCATTGTATGACTTCCAGGGAATAAACATCAGAATAAAGAAAAAAATCTTACTTCAACTATACATGTATGGAGTCTCTTAATAGAGAAACTACATAAAAGAAGTGTCAACATGATAAGTATATAGATAGACAGACATGATTTTACATTATATTGCCCCATGGTTAATACTAAAGTGTGTTGCTTAATGTCTCAAAGTGTGACATTAAGATAATTTTGGAACATTGAAAAGTGCAAGAAGTCAGGTTTATACTGTTTCTTATGTTCTTTTAATTTAACTTACTGACACTGCTCATACAATCTAATAATTGATTATATTTCTGGCGGGTACTATTCCTATATTTGAGAACTGATAATTTTCTATGCCCATTTTTTATTCTAACTTACTGACACTGCACAGAAATATGAATATGTAATACGGGCCAACATGTCACTGTTGTAGTTTTGAGATATTTAGGGTTAATTTTGAGTAATTGTAGCACATAGAGAAGAGGCATAATCATAAAGTATTATATATTAAGGGAAAATTTATGATGAAAAGAATATTTTCATATGGATTTCACTGAAAAAAAAGGGCTTCCTTAGTTATTATTGTATTGCTGCCCAAATTGGATCACAGGGAACTAACATTATGAATATGGCATGGTATAATTTTTTGCCAAAAATAATCAAAATTAATTTTTTTATAATTTTTTTTCTCCAAAGGTTTGTCAAAATTTTGGGTTTTGTGGTTTTTATTATGTTATGGGTGTAATTATAGCATTATTCATTGTTACAATCATAGCTGGGTACCTTAACAATGGATTTATAAGTTGCTTATATATGTAGTGCTGAATGGAGGGGCAGAGGTGTTAATAATCCAGGACTTTAAAGGGTGTAACAAGCATGGCATCTGTACAAAACATAGACTGAGACATACATGGCTGCTGGGCACCATTGATTGGTCGAGAGCAGGATGTGGTGTCGCAGCTGCACTCCCATATGCTCTCTGCCTATGTTAGTTGAACCCTCATGCCCACTAAAACTTGACCCATCTAGCTGTTTCTAGCTGCTTTCTATGCACCAAAGTTTGCCACACTTAACCATGTTTAGCTCTGCTATAAGGATGAGTATAAAAATTTGGTTGGAAACATGAAAATTGTAATTTTTGTGTTGGTGGCATGTTGACCTCTATCACATGACGCTCTTCATTTATTAATAGAATCTATTCCAGTCATCTATTTATACATTCTAGAAGAAGTTGTCTCTTAGTCTTTTTATATATAACTTTCCATAAATACCAATTTGACTGCAGGAGTTGAGCTGATAAAGTGTGATGGAGAGGATAGTGCCCTCAAGCTATTAGAGGACCCTGGAGGTAGTGGTGGAGCAATGCACACAGGAGATGATGGTGGTGGGCAGAGCTGCTCACTCACACCTACGTTAGTTCACATACCGGCCAGTGTCTTACATCATCCAGGTTAGGTTAAGGTCTTGAATGCTGTCCTCTACTAGTTTTTTTTTATTCCACCGTAATTAATTTAGCATAATACAGTGGAGACTCAATGCTTGAACTTGATTTGTTCCAAATGGCTGTTAGAGTATAAAAAAGTTTAATTATCAATATCTATAAATCAGGTAATTCATTCTAATCTTACCAAACTTCAATTTGATGAAAATTTCAATGTAATTTTTTTTTTTTTTCATTTTGTGATTTGATTTGTACAAACCATAAGTGAAAGCTGGTAATGGATAACATAGAAGGTGAGATGAGAAGGGAAGGGTGGAGGAAGAAGGTCATCAGAGGACGAGTCACCATCCAGGAAAACGTTTTTTAACTTTTCTCCTTGTGTGATTCCTGTGAACTCACTAGTGGAGGGCTATTGCTCACTAACACTTGCACTCTCACTAGATTTCATATTTTCACCACTAATAAGCCATTATACGTTTGTAAATGAAAAACTATAGAACACTGAAAAATGTCTTTTTTTCTTTCAAGACTAGGGATGTGCCCTGGTATCCGGTATACCATTTTACTGGTATTACCGGTAAAACCAGTATCAGAATGGGAAAATAGTCGCTGTAGAGAAGGAGAGGACAGAGCTTTGTTTACAACCATTTGATTACCAGATATTTTCACCTCTAATAAGACTTTGGTGTTAATGTAAGTTTATAAATGAAAAACTACAGACAACGCACAAAAGACTTTGGTGTTAATGTAAGTTTATAAATGAAAAACTACAGACAATGCACAAGAATGTTATTCTGATATCCGTGGCAGCACAACTGGCAGAGGGGGAGGGAGAGACCAGGGAGCCTTTGTTTACAACCACGTGAGTGGATGTTTGACTATCAGATATTTTTTCGAGTATTAAATCAAACTTTTGTGTTCGAGTATTGAAAAATTTGACTGTTAAGATGTTTCAGTATTGAGTCTCCATTGTATAATGATGCGAAATGTTTGATGCCTTGTGAAATTGCCAGTGTGGTATATAGATATAAACTAAATAGTTGATGCTCAGATATTGATATTTATTTGGCATTTGTGTTTCAGCATTTATATCATCACTTATATTTTGTCTTTTGATTTTAGATGTACTAAAGAAACTGTTGAATGTTGTGATCAAGACAGGTGTTGGACATTCAAGGTAGGGCCAAAGAAGAACCTGTCCTGATATCTATTTATTACTTTGAATTTATAATGATGCCTTATATTCTTTGTAGTAATTTAAATTAATAGTAGTACTGTAAAACCCTTTGCCAGCCTCTGCTTTTTTTTTCTTAACTTGAGTATCAAGAAATATCAAGACATATCTGGAACTTTCTGAGAGACTAGGAACTTTTTTTTGTAGGAGTGGAATTTAACCAAATTTCATTTCCATCCATGGCTAGTCTTCTTCATATGTAAAATAGAAAAAGCAAAGAATTTTAAATTTATCTTTATTACTATAGATTACTTCTTTGTCAGGCTATATGTGGTGACAGGATGGCATGTAGAGGTGTGGCCACTGAGCCAGGAGCTGAAGTGGGTGACAAGGATAGGGAGAGTGGTGGTGAGTCTGCCATGCCACACCACACAGCACCATCAGGACCTTGTGATGTCGCTAATGAAGAAAGTGAGCAAATTAATTGTTGTTTGCAGAGTTCCCCCAAGTGTTAATGCCACACATTTAACCACATCAGCACCACTCCTATTTTCTTGGCACAGGCTTCCATACCACTCGGACTGGCCAGCCCTGCACACTTCATACCCACTCATTATTTTTTTGGCATAAACTTTTGGATTTATGCAAGATGTTATAGTGTACTGATAAGGCTTTCTGAGCTATCATTACTAGATTTTTCATCAGAAGCACTTGGCAGATATTCAAAGCCAGACTTGGAGCTCGACATACTGGTGAGTAGTGAATCCTAGATTGCTTGTCTGGGAATAAAAAAGAGATACAGTACACCCTTGATACTCATGGGTTTGATGCTCATGGCTTTAATTGCTTGTAGATTTTCAGTAATTGATATAACTGATACTAGATATTGAAAAATTGACCAAAAATTAAAAAAAATTGTTGTCGTGTGCCACTCAAATAGACAACCACAAGAATGCTCTACTTGCACTTTGCCTCTTTTTGGCAATATCCATCTTACTATCCATAACTCCTACTTGACTTCCAACAGGGGCAACAAATGAAGGCTAGTGATTCTCAATTAAATGCCAGAAAACCAAAGATCAAAAGAGTGAAGAAAGTCATGACATCAAATCAGAAAGGTGAATTAATCCGGAAAATAAAAGGGAGAATGAGTTTCTCTGCCTGTGGCTGTCAATATCTGTATTTACAATAGCATGATCTCCAAGTGTTTTTATTATTGATTAAACAATGAATACTAGTAACTATGAGAAAAAAAATGTCATTCTTTGCTGTAATAAATTATTATTATAAATAAGTTCTGAGAGCAGTATGATAACTTTTCCATTGCATGGCTTGCATGTGTCAAACTGTTGGTTGTAATCATATATATATATATATATATATATATATATATATATATATATATATATATATATATATATACAGGCAACCCCCGTTTAACGAAGGTTCGCACAACGAAATTTCGCCACAACGAAGGTTTCATTTTACTACCAGCTGCTCGTTTAACGAACACCAAACTTGCTTTAACAAAGTTTTATCCAGGTAATGTTTTCCAAGTTTGAAAGCCCTGCCGTATCACGCAAGTCGACAAGCTTTTGAATACACCAGGAGCCGCAAATACTAAGGCCTGCCTCAGGAGAAATCCTGGGACACCTGTAGAATCAAGATCAAGATCAAGATCAAGCCTCTCGAGGGCAACACACGCACCACTCACTCCCATGACAGCGTCAGCAGCAGCTCGTCTTCACTCGCTCAACTTACCACCAAAATGCTCTGCAATGTGACCTAGCGTTCCTAAGAAGACCAGGAAGTCTCTTACTCTCGAAATGAAGCTGGATATTATTCACAGACACGAGAGAGGCGAGAAAACTGTAGCATTGCTGGCCACCATCTTGACTCCATATACTGTCTCTACTATTTTCAAGTCAGCAGACTATTAAGAAGGCTGGTGAGACTATATCTTTCTTGCAAGCTAAAAGAACCACCTGAACTCGTGACTCTACAATGGATAAAATGGAAAGTCTTGTGGAAATGTGGTACATAAGTTTTGTATGCGGTACAATGATGCGCCTTTTGTTTACATTCCACAGATTGCTGGTTAGTGTCTTTCCCGTTTCACTCTCCCTTCCTTCATAAATTCAAGATCAACATTATAAAGTTACATACATACATACATTAGTGTACATTATAATGACTTAAATTAAATTTAACTGCCTAAATGTTAAACTTCATAATTTTTACTTTCATTAAACCTTTCACTGTACTATGATGCACTCTCGCTTTGCTTACTCTCAATGGAAGTTCAAGTCAGGGGTTAAACTTGTTATAATCGGTTCGTTTAATGAAGTTTCGCTTAACGAAGTGTTTTTTAGGAACGTAACCTCTTCGTTAAGTGGGGGTTGCCTGTATATATATATATATATATATATATATATATATATATATATATATATATATATATATATATATATATAATTTCTTTTGTTTGGATATTCAATCTTACTTTCCCAAAAGTAATCTTGTTCTATGTATTAATGCACACAATATTTTATTTATTTATTTATTTTTTATGTTATGGCTTATAGCTCCTGTAGTTATACTGGAAGAGTATGGGAAGTGCTGTCCAGCTTCCACCCATTAGCTGCACAGGCAATTTTATTTATAGTAGTAGCCATATTAGGGCCCATATCACCACCCAAGTGCATCTTTGGTGTAAGGCAATTAGAACTCCACCTAGAACCTGGGTATCATGGTGACATGTAGGTAACTTTAAACTACTTGACAAATGACAAAGTTTTAAGGCTGCCGGCACCACCTTATCCAATATGCCACTGCCTTCCTATTTATAACCACCTTTCAAGAATGCAGGTATGAGAATGGGTTGCAGATTTCATGCTCATGGATTTATGATGCTCTTAGGGTTGTCATTTCTGTAATCCCCATGAGCATCAAGGGTTTACTGTATAATCCTCCTTTCAATGGAAGCCAGGCAGGCACTGAATCAGTGCCTGACTGGCTTTCACAGAAAAGAGAGGATTATAACACTAATAACTGGATGCAGCTGCCTGCCACTTTGCCAGCCAGCCTTGAGATGCAGTGACGTGATGAGATGTGGCAGTTAATGATTTGGTTGAGTAATTGTGGATGGAGTGTTAGGGTACTTTCTGTATGTAGTATCACCTAGTAAACAAAGGATAAAACTCAGTACTACCCATATTTACCCACCCTTTTAAACAATAGATAGTTTCACATACACTCAGATGTGACAATATATCATAGTGCATCCTATATCACATACACATGTACTTAGTGGTGCTGAAGGGATTGATATTTTTGGGGAAAATTGAGTGATGTACAGTCCTTCCAGGTATTAATGCCACAAATTTCATATCTCTAAATCTAGAAATTCATATATTGGCTAATGAACTATTGATTAACCATTTCACTGCTATGGGTCCCACTTATGCTTGATGAAATGTTGTGTTGTAAGTTTAGAATATTATCTTAAAAAGTATAGGTTATAGTACATAGTTAACATAGCATTAGTCTCACCAATGTATCATACTGGGGTTACACAGTCTATCTTTCCCTACCTGAGTGGGAAAAATTATAAAACACACTATATGGCAACATCCTGTATGTTTCCTATTTTTGCAAGCAATAACAGCTGGCATAGCAACTAAGCAGGACACCTACATGTCATGCCTCCTGTATCTTCTGCATCTGTTTCATCTTAATACACAGCCTAAAGGACCTACAGATTTCAGGTTCACCATTCTACATTGCACAATGAGTCTAGTGGCTGTATAATTATGGTGTCGTGCAATGAACCAGTTTTGTTTAGCATGGCTGATCGTATTGTGAATTGTGACACATGACGATGGAAAGCTAGTGTTGCGTGTAGGTTGTGGCAGTAGTGCAGTGTTGTGCAATGACTAGTGTGGTGTGCAATGTTTGCGGGTGTTTCAGTTTTTTTTATGAATATTAGAAAAAAAAAAGGCTCACTGGAATTGTAGTCTATGTAAAAGATTCAAAAGAGTTAGTCAAAATTCAGGGACAAATGTCTCGACACCTCTCCCTTAAAAGAATTTAAGTCATAGAAAGTTGGAAATACAGAAACAGGCAGGGAGTTCCAGAGTTTACCAGTGAAAGGTATGAATGATTGAGAATACTGGTTAACTCCTGTATTAGAGGGTTGGACAGAATAGGGATGAGAGGAGGAAGAAAGCTGTGTGGAGCAAGGCCGCAGGAGGAGGGGAGGCATGCAGTTAGCAAGATCAATAGAGCAGTTAGCATGAAAATAGTGATAAAAGATAGAAAGGGATGCACCATTTCAGTGGTGAGAAAGAGGCTGAAGACAGTCAGTCAGAGAAGGGTTGATGAGACGAAAAGCTTTTGATTCCACCATATCTAATAAAGCTGTATGAGTGGAATTCCCCCAAACATGCAAAGAATACTCCATACAAGGAGTATT
Organism: Portunus trituberculatus; assembly: GCF_017591435.1. Lineage (NCBI taxonomy): Eukaryota > Metazoa > Arthropoda > Malacostraca > Decapoda > Portunidae > Portunus > Portunus trituberculatus. The sequence goes on along the minus strand of NC_059302.1, from coordinate 17,501,424 downwards.
CTTTGCAGAGTTAGCAGTTGGAGGGTTGAGAAAAACTGGCGGAGACGCCGCAGAATGTCTAACTTCATAGTAGCTGTTTTAGCAAGATATGAGATGTAAAGTTTCCAGTTAAGATTATGAGTAAAGGATAGACCAAGAATATTTAGTGTGGAAGAAGGAGACAGCTGAGTGCCATTGAAAAAGAGGGGATAGTTGTCTGGAAGGTTGTGTTGAGTTGATAGATCAGAAATCTTAGAAAGATCAGAGGTCAGGCGTTCTGTGGCATCTCTGCAAGAATTGTTGACTTCCTGAAGGGTTGGTCGTCTCTGAAAGGATGTGGAAAGATGTAGGGTGGTATCATCAGTGTAGGAGTGGATAGGGCAAGAAGTTTGGTTAAGAAGGTCATTAATGAATAATAGAGAGTGGGTGATAGGACAGAACCCTGAGGAACACCACTGTTAATAGATTTAGGAGAAGAACAGTGGCCGTCTACCACGGCTGCAATAGAACAGTCGGAAAGGAAACTTGAGATAAAGTTGCAGAGAGAAGGATAGAAACCATAGCAGGGCAGTTTGGAAATCAAAGCTTTGTGCCAGACTCTATCAAAACCTTTTTCATGTCTAAAGTGACAGCAAAAGTTTCACTGAAATCTCTAAAAGAGGATGACCAAGACTCAGTAAGGAATGCCAGAAGATCACCAGTAGAGCGACCTTGACGGAAGCCATACTGGCGATCAGATAGAAGATTGTGAAGTGACAGATGTTTGAGAATCTTTCTATTGAGGATAGATTTAAAAACTTTAGACAAGCAAGAGATTAAATCTGTAGGATGGTAGTTAGAGGAAATTAGAATGGTCACCCTTTTTAGGAACAGGCTGAATCTAGGCAAACTTCCAGCAAGAAGGAAAGGCAGAATTTGATAGACATAGTTGAAAGAGTTTGGCCAGGCAAGGTGCAAGCATGGAAGCACAGTTTTTGAGAACAATAGGAGAGACCCCATCAGGTCCATAGGTCTTCCAAGGGTTTAAGCCAGAGAGGGCTTGGAAAACATCATTACAAAGAATTTTGATTGAAGGCATGAAATAGTCAGAGGGAGGAGAGCAGGGAGGGACAAGCCTAGAATCATCAAAGGTGGAGTTATTAGCAAAGGTTTGTGAGAGAAGAGAAGAGTTCAGCTTTAGATATAGATGAGATGGCAGTGGTGCCATCAGGATGAAATAAAGGAGGGAAAGATGAAGAAGTAAAGTTATAGGAGATACTTTTGGCCAGATATCAGAAGTCACTAGGGGAGTTAGAGTTTGGAAAATTTTGACATATTCTATTAATGAAGGAATGTTTGGCAAGTTGAAGAACAGATTTAGCATGATTCCGGGCAGAAATATAAAGTGCATGAGATTCAGGAGATGGAAGGCTCAAGTACCTTTTGTGAGCAACTTCTCTATCATGTATAGCATGAAAACAGGCTGTGTTAAACCAAGGTTTAGAAGATTTAGGTTGAGAAAAAGAATGAGGAATGTACGCCTTCATGCCAGACACTATCACCTCTGTTATGCGTTCAGCACAAAGATGGGTCTCTGACACGGAAACAGTAATTATTCCAGGGAAAATCAGCATAATACCTCCTCAGGTTCCCCCCATCTGGCAGAGGCAAAACGCCAGGGGCACCTCTGATTAGGGATATCCTTCGGAGGGGAAAAGAGAAATAGGGCAAGATACAGAAATGAGATTGTGATCGGAGGAGTCCAACGAAGAAGATGAAGTAACAGCATAAGCTGAAGGATTAGAGGTAAGGAAGAGATCAAGAATGTTGGGCATTTCTCCAAGACGGTCAGGAATACGAGTAGCGTGTTTCACCAGTTGCTCTATGTCATGGAGGATAGCAAAGTTGAAGGTTAGTTCACCAGGATGGTCAGTGAAGGGAGAAGAAAGCCAAAGCTGGTGGTGAACATTGAAATCTCCAAGGATGGAGATCTCCGCAAAAGGGTAGAGGGACAGAATGTGCTCCAATTTGAAAGTTAAATAGTCAAAGAATTTACTATAGTCAGAGGAGTTAGGGGAGAGATAGACAGCACAGATAAATTTAGTTCGAGAGTGACTGTCGAGTCTAAGCCAGATGGTGGAAAACTTGGAATATTCAAGAGCGTGGGCACAAGAACAAGTTAAGTCATTGTGCACATAGATGCAACATCCAGCTTTGGAATAAAAATGAGAATAGAGAAAGTAGGAAGGAACAGAGAATGGGCTACTGACAGTTGCCTCAGACAGTTGTGTTTTGGTGAGGAAAAGAAGATGAGGTTTAGTAGAGGAGAGGTGGTGTTCTACAGATTGAAAATTAGATCTAAAACTGTGAATGTTGCAGAAGTTTATGAAAAAAAAGTTAAGAGAGATGTCAAGACATTATGGGTCAACAATGAGAGAGCAATCTAATCTGGGGACATTTCTGTCCCCTCCCCATAAGGCATAAGGGGACTTCGAGTCTGGATTTGGAGTCGTCATTTTTTTTATTTTGAATTTTAAGTGAAGGATGTGTATGTGATAAGTGCATGTAGTTTTATAAGTAGAAGAGTTGTCTCCAATATGGTAGTGAGGAGTGTTAAAATTCATCAGGATGGAGAGATGTGTGATATTTCCTCCCCTCATTGTAGCTAAGGTAGCACTGTTACTACTTGCTAGTCTCTGGCTGCTGTGGGGCATCAAGACATGAAGCTCCACCCACCTTCCACTTCTCATCACACCACTATCTAGTCCATGCCATCCCTAACCATACCACAACACTCGACATCCACATATGTTAACTGGAGTTCTCAGGTGTTAGATTATGTCACCATGGATGACAAACATGGCATCTCTTCAGGCAATGTGATGGTCTTTACTTAAGAGGTGTATTTTTTTGTCAGATTCTCATGAAATTTGGTGTGTTTAAGTATTAGTGCCTCAATTACAAGAATCTCAAGTTTTATTGAAATACGATAATTAGTTTCAGAGAAAAAACGTAATACGCACTGAAAATGGTAATAAGTAGCATCAGCATTCTTTGCTATTTCTCAAATGTTTTTCAACCTACTACTTTGAAAATAAGTGTAAATGGTGTAGATGTATGTAGCTTTTTTTTTTTCATTGTGAAACATTTTGATTATCGTAGTTCATACATGAAAAAAAAATTAAATTAAATATTGATGCCAAAAACTACTTTTTTATTTTTTTATTTTTCCAGAGACAGCAATAGTTTTTCAAAATGTCTCACAATGAAAAAATTTCCTTTTCCCTCTTTCCATTGATACCTTTATATCTGAAATTACTTAAAAACTAACATAGATATTGTGCTCAAAATATCAGTAACTTTAGTTTTGAGATATGAGCCATTTTCTGTTGAGCAGTGGATATCACGATGTTTGTAGAGTATATGCAGTATAATTTTACACATTTTGGGATGAGAAAGACAATCAAAGGTATATCAAAGTTTATTTAGGTGTAATTGGCATCTGGTCTCCTCAAATATTACAGGATATTATTCACTCGCATGTGAGGGTATCGGCGGATGCCACCCGTCTCTTTGTCGCCAGGTTCTAGAAGCTTCCTGCTTGGTAGTGTTGGGTTTCTTTCCTTGGTCATTGTTTCTTTGTTTTCTTTGATGGTGGAGTTCTTCTATTCATTTCTTGAATGTTTAGTCCAGCAAGACTGTTTTGAGAGGCACTAAATCCAAGATGAGTGAGAAGACTTGTATCCAAGTAGCCAAAATTGTGGTCCATAATAGTAACAGAGGCTGCAGATCTTATTCTGTTGGGTCCACTATGTTTGGTTTTGCTACATTTGGCCCACAGCTTGGAGTGTAGACTTTCATTTAGGTTCTGTGTTCTGCCTTTTAGGCATCTCTCTAGTAGCTCTGTCCTGGTGAGATCAATGTAAATATTCTTGATATCTGCTTATTTATCTGATGCTATGTTACTCAGGTAGGGTGGTTTTACTGAGTGGCTACGTGATGTTTTACCCTCAGCAAGTGTCCTTTGATAGAAACACCAAGAGTTGATGTCCTTAGGGCACAAATCATGCAGATGTGTAGCCATGTCTGAAGCACAAGCATGATAGAATGATGCCATGATTGCATCACACATTGTTGTGACAGACTTGTTCTGATTGTCAGAGATAGCCTTCTTGAAATATCTCTGCAAGGACCCTAAGACATTGTCTGTCAGCTCTTGGCACCTCCCAGAACTCTGCACTTCATTTTCTTTCCCGTTCTTGTCATAATGACTGTAAAGTCATCTTGTTTGAGTTTCCTTAGGTGAGTGCCAAGTCTCTTTGCCACGTGATTGACGTATTGTTCTTCTTGGACAGGTGTTTCATAGGGTCCACATCCATGATTCAGTTTACACACTGCTTTATAAGCACTAGAGTCTCCATCACTGACGATGCTTACACAGCAAAAGTTGTGGTTTGTAGATCGAGTCCATAACTTCACTACTGCTGCTGCCTCCATCGCTGCTGGTGTACCATCTAAGTTTTTGTGGCACTTTGGTTTGTGGCTCTTGTACCATATATTCCATTCTTCCTGTGATATTTTCTTCTTGGTGCTGCAGACAAAGCAAAAACTGCAGATGACTTCATAATCGATGATGATCCCAGTTTCATCATCAAACACAAGTGCTGTATAGAAGTGGGAAGTGTGTCCTCTTTTCCTCCATGACCCATCATATGTTGCAGTGATGTCCAGTTGTTTTGTGACAGGATCAGGATGGATTCCAAGTGAAGCATAATGATGGAAAATTCCATCATGTGCTTTCTTCTGTATTGTTTCATAGTATGGCCACATCTTGTCATACAGGAAGTTTGCATATCTGATGACAATGGAGGAATGCTTAGTCCTTGGGCAATTTTATTCAATCCTTCACAGCCAAGGTCATTTATTAGGATCTCATATACAAGCTTGCAGTTCAGTTCAGTGAGGTGTCTCTCTTTTCCAGCATCATCTACCAAGTACTGTGGTGTTACTCGCATGTCACTGTTACTGCATGTAGAACATGTGACAGTGATGGATGCATCAAAGCTGTTATTTGTTGTCTCCATTGTCTTGATACCCCAACGTTTGGTACATGTTCTTGATACCAGACTTTCAAGTTGTGACTGAGAAAGAATGAATTTTTCCTCATCTTCACAAGGAGGACAAATCTTGCTTTTCAAAAGATGAAAATGTATATCCATCCTTGTTGTTTTTCATGACTCAGTTATTGCTTGTGATGTTGAAGCTGTGAGGCTGAGGGAACAGGCTGAGGTGGTGGTGGTGGAGAGGACACGTGTGTGACCGGGATCAGGCTATGAGTGGGTGGTGGCAGATGTCACTTCACTGAGTGGCTGAGATCTTTGCCCTCTTCTTCCTCCCTTTTCCTCTCATTCAGCTTCTTCATCTGTCTCTTTGGTTAGTCTTCAACTTTGATTAATGACACATGACTTTCAGTGTTCTAAGGTGCAGGGAAAGTGTGGAAAATCAAAAGACGATTAGCTTCAGAGCACCTTCTAAGACATCCGGTAAGGCACTGCCCGTGACTGCCAGCCTCACAGGTTTCCACAAGATACATACTCTCCCTTCTGCTCTGTCCTAATGTTGCCATATGAAGGTCTACAATATAAATACACTAAAGAATAGCAAAGAAAAACTGAAAAATGCTGCAAAATCATAAGCAACGACAAGTCATGTTGCCTACCACGTGGCAGGGCATTTAAAGAGACCTTTAAAGGGCATAAATAAAGGTGATTTAAGCATATAAGGAATTAAGATAGAAACTTGACGTTTTCACAGAAAACTGTAGACATTTCAAGGGTAATAGCAGTATTAATAACTCAGTTTTTAGGTTTGGGTCAAAAAATTGCATTTTTTTGCCATTGCTGTGCCTTCACTCTTCCAATACTGTGATCCCCAGGAGCAGAGGAGATGGGAAGAGGAGGCTTAGATATGCTGCAAGGAAGCTGTGGCATTTAGACTACAGGAGTCTGAGGCACGGCATCAGGAGACAGATGAGGAGACAGGAATTCCAAGCCCTAATATTAACCATCACTCTCCACACTGATGATACATCTACCACAGTCACATCCAGTACATTCATGTCTCTCAGTATTTTTATTTTCTTCTCAACACCACCCACTGTCTTGGCCACACCCTCTATTACAAAGTCCTTAAAATCCTCATTGATCTCTGGTGGCTGTGGGAACATTTCTCTAAGTATTCCAACTGGATCCCTTCTTGCTGCTACTGCTGCCACTTGTTTATGGTTGGATTTCTTACACTGCCACAACCCATGGCCTTTCATTCCACAGCCCAAACATTTAACAGGCTCTACCTGGCTAAATTTTCCACCCCTCTGGTAACTTGGAGCATTACCTTGCCAGCTTTTAGGAGCCACAGGTCTCTGGTTATAATTAGGTGTTGTTTGGTTACTATTATAAAAGCTGACTTTTGGAGGGCTGGATTTATAATAAGGTTTGAAGTTTGTTTGAAAGTTGGGTTTATATTTGTGGTTATGGTTATTGTTGTTGTTTCCCTTGTTGAAATAGGGTTTTCTCCATCCTTGTGGCTGATCTACTTTTATCCCGTGGGCCTCACAGTAGTTGTCTGCCCTACGGCCAGCCTCCATAATATCTTTTACACCATGAGAGATTAACTCATATTTTATAACAGGAGATATTTGATCCAGAAAGTGCTCCATCAATATCACATCCCTCATCTCCTCTACCGTCTCGACGTTTTTGGCTTTCATCCACCGGTCAAACTTCAATCCACAATCTCGTGCCATTTCTAAGTATGTGAGCCCGGAATGCTTTTTCACATCTCGGAATTTTTCTCTATACACATTGGGGCTTAACAGGGTGGAGTGAAGCACAGCCTCCTTCATGGTCTCATAATCACCAACTTCCTCATCATCCAAATTCACATAAGCTTCCCTGGCTTTTCCCTTAAACTTGGTTTGGACTAACAATGCCCATCATCAACATCCCATTTCCTAAGTTTTGCAGTTTTCTCAAACTGGAGGAAGAAATTCTCTTCCTCCCCATCAATGAACTCAGGCATATATTTTACTTCCTTCTCTCCATCACCACCCTTTCTTCTGCCACACCCTAACTCAGCCTGTTTTAACCTAACCTCCTTATCAGCCCTTATTCTCTCTTTCTTTGTTTCCATCTGCAGTTTAAACATCTCTATTTTCTCACAGCCCGAAAGGCCTTCCATTAATCCAGCGAATGGAGGCATCTCAAAACCCTCAAAGTCTACGGTGCTCCACACCAATACTCTCATCATCACTAATCTCAACTCTTTTGAACCAATCTTTCTCCTTCAGAGCAGTTTTTAATTCCACTCTCATCGCCACTATTTCCTCAGCACTCAACTCCACCTGTAATTCATGGGCCACATAACACAACTCCTCTTTGCTCATCTGGTTCATTAAACTAACATCTCCACTCTCCATGAAATCATTAACTCGTTCACTCGCCATTTTGTAACTGTTTATAACCAATCAGCAATTTCAATATATCATAACACTTTACAGTTCACCACTTTACAACACTGAACACCCTGTTACTCCAACCTATTCAGAATCCCGGACAGGCCCCCATGTCATTGGCTTTCACTCACGATCGGTTTGCTCCCAAAGACGAGATTACGTTATCCCTGTCTCAGGAGTTTTAAGGGTCTGGATATTAAGAGAAAATCTCACCCTCCCCAGCCGTCCGTGGCCTCTACTCACTGCACAACACAATTATAACTCTGCTTACCTCCAACAGTCTCCCAATGCTTCACTCTGGTGTTATGATCAGTTACATCAATAATTGGAATAATTCAAAAGCAAGGCATAAATAAACATAGGTATATTACATAAAGAAAATATAGGTAATGCATGAAATAATACAAAAATAAAATATCAATGGTACACATATAAATCATAGAAAAATATTAATTTCATAAGAATTAACCCAGTGGATGACACTACTCCAGATCAGTGGTCCCCACAAATCTCAACTGAGATAAGATCCAAGGCCACAGTTGGACACATGGATTGCTATCAATCAATACTCTCAAAATTCATCTTTAACTCCACAAATCAAGAAATGCCGTAGTAACATCCCATCAACACTCCTAATTCAACACAGTATGAGCAAAAGCAAAATATCCCCAAAATCACGCTCCACCTCACACCTCACCCGTGCTCTGCCTCAGCAGACGCCACGACCTCCTAAAGACTTGTCACCAACAAGAAAACACCACACAACCCATGAAAAGTCTCCGAGATCCACTTATAGTCACCACTCCCACTATGTGGTCCTTCCCGCTCAAAAGCCTCTCATCACCACTTGTTTTCACCACAGCTGGTCTTGCCAGACCTTATAAACACCACAAAAATCTCACAAACAACACCACCAACCTTTAGGACTGGAGCACAAATAACCAACACACTTTATACCCACGACATCACCACAAAATTTCTCCAACACCACCAAAACACATCCATCCCAGGAGGCGCCTGCTGAGGAAGAGAGAAACAAAAGGAGCGCGGGCTCCAGTGCTTCCACACCCAAAATCTTAAATTCCTTTAACCTCTCATAAAATTTCCTTAGATTTCCTGGACCTCAGTCCAACATTTCTTTATATTTTCCCTAACTTTCTTAGGTATAATTTTTTGCAGTCTTTTCATTCAAGCTAAACAGAGGTTGTCATATAAAAGTATTATTTGTCTTTTTAATCGTTTGATTAATTGTTTAACAATTACTTATTAATTCACAAAAATTCATAAAAATAATTCATAATTCATAAAAATAATTCATATCTTGTTTAGTGTAAATAAATAAATCCTACATGCCAACTGAAATAAGTATTCTTTCTCTTTGGTACAATAAGACTATAAAAATATATGTTCCTTTCACATAAATTACACAAATTCCAATAGACCTCTGTAACACTGGACTCCAGTGTTACAGAGGTCTATGGTACAGGGTATATCCTACATGCCAATTTAAAATACACAATCTTCTCTTTGGTGCAATTAATAAGACTATGAAAATCTATATTCTGTGGTATAAATAAATATACTGTATCCTACATGCCAAAAAAAAACCATTTTCTTCTCTTTGGGCATTGTTGCAATAAACAAAACTACAAATATAAAATCTATACTCCTGTCACAAAGGTAACACAATACAACTTTCCTCTCTGGCAGAGTCTGGCTCTCTTTCCTTATATGGCATACCAACAGTGATACTAAATTGTAAACATTATTTTTCCTTGAAACCACTTAGGAATAGTTTTCTGATATTTGAACATTCATCATTATCTGCACTGGCTTTCATTTTATTGTGGAGTCTAAGCATACTATGTGGTGGATCTATGACTGCAGCCTGATGTTGAACTTTCCTCTGGAAAGCTGTCTTTGCTGTAATTAGACCAAGTAAGCTTTCATTCTTAAGTGATGCCTGATGGTCATTCTTAATCAGTTTCAGCTGACTAAACAATCTTTCTACAGCTGCATTTGAGTAAGGGAGTGAGAACAATAGCAAAACCATCCTGCTGAGCTGTGGATACTGTACATTCCCTGCTATATTTTTGGCTTCAAAAACTTATTGCCAAAACACACTGATCTAAACTTTTTGACACACTAGAACTCATAGATAGTTGTCTCCATTCAAGGTCTGTTTGCTGTAGGTCAACAACATCCTTCAAGTATAGCAGCCTTTCAAAAATAGGGGCCAGTGAAGGAAGAGTTAGATTTTGGGCTTCTTCAGGAGATAGGCAAGATAATAAATCAAAATCTCCAATGTTATCAAATCTAGAGAGAATCTGCCCTACACATTCTCTTAGAAAATATCTGCAATGGGAATAAAACGATCAGGATGATCATATCCAAGTTCTCTGGCTATGCTCTGTACAGTACTAGTTGCTGCTAGAAAATTTGTATATTTTAATGAAATAAGCCAGTTTCCTTAGAATTTTTTTAGATTTAGTAATTTCCTTAACATGATCCTTGTGACATCAAAATTTCCCTAAAATAAGGAAATTTCCTTGAAAGTGGAAGAACTGGCGGGCTCTCACAATGCAACGGGGGCAACAAAAAAATGCATAGCCTTGTGCGAAGACATTACTCCTTATTCTACATTTGAATTCACTCATCATAAACATAATAATAATAATAATAATATATATAGACAGTAAAATGAAGAAAATCAAGGCACAATCCGTAACACTATGCTTATTAAGCTTACACCTACAGAGCATTTCCTTACCAGGCATATCAGCAAGCAAACATTACCAACATTGTGGGGGCATACACAGCCTGTCAAATGCTTCTTCTGAGCTAGCAGAGAAAGGAAAAGAAGAACAATGACAACCCAACACTGCCATTTGAATTGGTTTCAGCTGATCATTTCTCAGTGGCTGGGAAGGTGTTTCTCATCATAGATGAATGACTGTCAGGGTTGCTAGTGGTCTACAAGTGTGGCAGTGATACAACTGCTCAAATTACTATGTGCTAGTTTAGCGTCTACTTTGTTAATAAGGGTGTTCCCCCGCCTTCACACCAACAGTGGACCATCATTCATGTCCAAGGAGTTTTTACAACATTGGAATGTGAGGCACCCTGTGACCTCACTCCACCACTATCAGTCCAGTGGCCATGTAGAGGCAACATTGAAGGCCATTAAACACCTCATCCTCAAAGTAACTCTAAAAGTTGACATCCAGAGTGAGGAGTTTCTTTGACTGTTGGATGTGAGAAATATACCCAATGGCATGATGGGCTGTTCACTAGCTCAGATGATTTATGGGCACCTATTCTGCATGTGCCCATCCCACTGTTTACCAGCTGGAATGGCAGCCTAACATGGAGGAACATTAGCATTGTGCTGCTCAGCAAGCAGATGTCCAGTGCCAATATGACAAGAATACTCAGTAGCTGCCTGATTTGTCATTACAGCAGTAAATTTGTTTTCAGGATCCTATCGCCAAGTGCTGGTATAGGACAGGCACTGTCTTAGGTCCCCTGAGATCTTGTCAGTATGATGTCCAACTCTTAAACAGCTGCATCCTCAAATGCAACAGGATACATCTGCATCTAGTGCCAGCCACTGAGGACAATGCAGCACTTGTTGACAGAGTAGCCTCATTCCTTACTGCCATCATTGCTGTGGAGGACACCAGCAGTACATTGCAGTCATACTCTGACTTGCTGAAGACACTGCTATGGGCTTGAGGGGAGGTGTGGGTTAGAGTACATGGATAGTTAACATAGCATTAGTCTCACCAACACAACACACTGTCGCTACAATCTGTCTTTCCGAACCTGAATGGGAAAGACAGTAAAACCTACATACTGTATGGCAACACCCTGCATGTCATTGCTGCTTCCCATTCTTGCAAGCAGTCCAGGCATAGCAACCAAGTGGGACACCTACACATTCCACCTCCTATATCTTCTGCCCTGTTTCACCTTGATACATAGTCCAAAGGACCCACAAATTTAATTTCAACCTCTTTGTGATAAGTTCACTAATCCACAAAAAGTACCAGATTGAAAGAAGTGGTGCAATAGTTCAAACTTTTGATACCTGTGGTTATATTATATTCTGTAAATCATGTAGAATTCCATAGAAAAGAAGCAGGTGTATGTATTGTCATTAGCATTTAAAGGATTATGAGTTGAGCAAATACCAAGAACTATATGTAGATGTAAGAGGCAGCAGTAGATGCTTGATATTACATTTTTACTTTAAATATTTTGTAGGCTAAGAAGTGGTAAAAGTGTGAATGATGTGCGTGTGTAAGGGTATGGTGCCTTGCTTGGTCATGCTGTGTGGGACTGTTGATCTGGTATATAAGTAGAACTAAATACTTTAGGTTAATCAGTATTTTCATCATATATACTGTACACTTGATTAATTTGATTTAACTAGCATGTAATGTGCTTTTAAAAATAAAATTATTTTTTGTTTATGTGAGAGGGGCAAAAGTGAAGGGGAATAAAAGAGCAAAAAGGCAAAAAAGTCCAGTCTTTTTTTAAAGTATTCTTATGAAAAATTTATTAAATATTTTGGCAATTTATTTCCAGGATCAGTATTTGCAAAATGAGAACCTGAATGAGCACTTTGGGATAGCAGAGTTTGTTGCTGCTGTGCATGAGTCATGCTGCTGTATGGAAGAGCAGCCACAGTACACCAGGCCAGACAGACAGCCATCACACTCCCACCATCTACCCTCTGTGGCCTCCTTGGGGCATCTTGTTGCCATATTCTCTGAACTCCTAGAGAAAAGAAAAGCCAATATTCATGCCAAGGTGAATCACTTTGACTTTAAGATTGTTATGATTGGTTATGAATGGTCTCATTATTAAGAGGTAATAACATCAGTGTACACAAATTGAGGGAAAGGCTAGATAAATGTAGATGGGAATGGAGACATAACCACAGAAGTGTAACTTAGACATTATGAATTACTTTTTGGTTGATAGATTCATTAAGAAAGAAAATAAATCTTTTGGTTCTACCAGAGTGCAAGAGCATGCCTCTTCAACTTATACATCCTGGATGAACAAGGAAAACAATATGGGTTGTGTATTCACTGTAACACAGAACTTTTAGAGATGATAAACTATGCATTATTCAGTACATTTAGTTTAGAAGAGTTGCTATATGAAGATTTTTCATACATATTGTTTTCTGAGTCCTTAGAATGGTAGAGAAAAAGTGAATCAAGAACATTTTCATAATTGGAGATATTAACCCACAGATGTATTCAATTGGTTATCATGATTCCATTAATAACTATGACAGATGGAGGAGGTGGGACAGGCAGTAGCACGTGTCAAGGAGCTGGAGAACCATGTGGCAGGCCTGAAGAACACACATGCCACCTTGGAGAACTCCCTTTCTGAGGCCAACGACAACATCCAAAACATGACCACGACCCTCCAGCAAAGTGTGTTTTTTCAGATGATCTTTTCCTTTGACTATCTCTATAGTCTGGGATTGGTGCTATGTATTAGTCTCTTCCAGTTGTTTCTGTTCCTTTCATCTTCCTCTGGGGCTACTATCCTTTGCAGTTCTATCACAACTCCATCCCTCCAACTCACTTTTTGTCTTCACCCAATCTGTGTCTTTTGAGACTGTTATATTGCAAATGTTTTGTTGTGTAATTTATGCATGTATTCACCTAGTTGTAATTTTACAGGGCCTGGGTATCATACTTGTGTGGCACCGTCTCCATATCTACACACATCCAACTTTCCTTTAAAACTATGCACACTCCTCGCTGACACCACCTCCTCATTCAAACTATTCCACACCTCCACACATCTCTGTGGGAAACTATATTTCTTCACATCCTTCAAGCATATTCCCTTGGTTATCTTTTTACTATGCGATCTCGTAGTTCTATTTAAATTTTCCTCTCTCAACATCATTTGTTCATTATCCACTTCATCCAAACCATTCAACAGTTTATAAACCTGTATTAAATCTCCTCTTTCTCTTCTTTGTTCCAAGGTAAGCAAATTCATTTCTTTTAATCTCTCCTCATAGGTCATTTCTGCCAATTCCGGAACCATTTTTGTTGCCATTCTCTGCAATCTCTCCAACTTCCTTATATGCTTCTTTTTATAAGGGGACCAAACCACCCCAGCATATTCCAATCTTGGTCTAATTACCGTACTAATTAATTTCTTCATCATATCTTTCTCCATATAATGAAAGGCTCATCCAATATTTCTAATCAAATTATATGTTTTTCCAAACATCTTGTCAATATGAGCCTCAAACTGTCCATGGTCTTGTATTATGACTCCCAAATCCTTTTCCTTTTCCACCTTTTTCAACACTACTCCTTCACCCATCTTGTACGACCCTCTTGGCCGTCTTCCACTCTTTCCCATCTCCATTACATGACTTTTGCTCAGATTAAATTCCATCTCCCACCTCTTGCTCCACTCCCAAATCCTATTCAGATCTGCCTGTAAAATTTAACAATCTTCTTCACTCTTCACATACCTACACATTTTTGCATCATCTGCAAACAAATTAATATAACTGTTTACTCCCTCTGGCATATCATTAATATAGACAAGGAAAAGTATTGGTGCCCGCACTGAACCTTGTGGGACTCCACTCTCCACCACCAACCAGTCCAACTTTGCATCCCTTATTACCATTCTCGTCTCCCTCCATCTCAAGTAGTTTTCCATCCACTTTAACACTTTTCCCTTCAGTCCTCCATAAATCTCTAATTTCCATAGCAGTCTCATGTGAGGTACCTTGTTGAAAGCTTTTTTTTTAAATCCAAATATACACAGTCCATCCATCCCTCTCTGTCTTGCATTTTGTCAACCACTCTTGAGTAAAAGCTCAGTAGATTTGTTACACATGACCTCCTTTTCCTAAAGCCAAATTGATGATCCGACAATAACTTATGATCCTCCAGGAACCGTATCCAATATTTCTTTATCACCCTCTCACAAATCTTACCGACCACACTTGTTAAAGACACAGGTCTATAGTTAAGAGGCTCTTCCTTACTGCCTCCCTTATAAATGGGCACCACTTCAGCTCTTTTCCACTCTACCGGTACTTCCCGGTTTCTAATGAGCACCTTATAATATCATATAATGGATCTATCAATTCTTCTCTACATTCCTTCAATAATTTGCCTGAAACTTCATCTGGTCCCATCGCTTTATCATCTTTAAGTTCCTCCAACATTTTATATAACTCCTTTTTAGGTATCTTAATGTCATCCATGTGCACATTTCCTTCTACATTCTGAGGCTTTACAAACATTGTTTCTTTAGTAAATACTTGTTGAAACCTATTATTTAGCAATTCCGCGATATTCTTAGGGTCATCTACTATCCCTTGCTCTCCTTTTAATCTTTCAATGGACTCTCTCTTTTTAAGTTTACCATTTATGAACCTGTAAAACAATTTTGGATGTTCCTTACTCTTGTCTACAATATCTTTTTCAAATTTTCTTTCTTCCTCCTCCTTACCCTCACATACTCATTTCTTGCCACTCTATAATTCTCCTTATTTAGTATATTCCTGCTCTTTTCCATCTTTTCCAAGCCACATCTCTCTTTTCTTTAGCCTTAACACAAGTTGCATTAAACCAATCCTTTCTTCCTTCCTCTCTCGGTTTATACTTTGGTACAAATTTCATAACTCCTTCTTTATAATATTTCATAAAAATCTCATATTTTTTTGCACTTCTCTGATTTGTAACATCTCCTCCCAATCTAATGTTCTGAAATAATTTTTCAAATTTTCTGTGTCCATCTTTCTATAATTCAATCTACCACTCCTGTATGTCTCATCTCTCCTTCGCTGTGTTATTGCCATCTGCATTTCCATAACCACATGATCACTCTTCCCAATGGACATTTATATTGTATATCCCCACATAGGTACACTTCTCGTGTTAACACCAAATCCAGTCTAGCCGGTTCATCATCTCCTCTATATCTAGTATTTTCTTTCACCCTCTGTTCCATCATATTTTCCATCATTAGATTAAGGAATCTCTCCCCATGCTTCCTCTCCAACACCACTTACTAGATTTTCCCAATCCACTTCTTTACAATTAAAATCTCCTACTAGTATCACCTTTCTTTTTCCAGTTAATACACTTTCCAAACTCTGTAAAGTATCCTTGATCATATTGTCATATTCCCTTAATGTCCAAGAATTTGTTTTAGGAGGTACATAGGTCACCATGATTATTAATTCTTTTCCATCACTTTTTAACCTTATGCTTATCACTTCTGCGTTGTTCTTCCCATACCAAACCTTATCCACATTTATCTCCTTCTTCGTCATAATCATAACTCCTCCTCCACCTTTACCCTCTCTATCCTTTCTCCATATATTATATTTATTATCCAAATTTACCTTTGTTTTTTCATGTAATTTTGTCTCAGTCAAACACACTATATCAGGCTTCTCCACCATCACATAGTCTTGTAATTCTAATCTACTTGACAGTATCCCATCTATATTAGTATACATTACGGTCCACCTACTGCTCCCTCTAGGGGTTCATCTGCATTCCTTTTTTCCACATACCATTTTCTGACTCTCTCTCCAAAAAAACTTTTCTTTTTCCTCTTCAGACCGTTCATCATTTTTCCTTTTCGCCTCTTCCAACAATTCCTTATATCTTCTCCTCTCTTCCTCATTTCTATTTTTCCTTACGTACACCTCTTTACAACCTTCTACCTCTCTTAATTTTGATGTTCTATATAAAATGTCCTCCGCAGATTGTTGTGACTTCAGTACTACTTTAATCGGTCTCCTTACTCCCTCCTTATACGGACCCAGTCTATGGATCTCTTCCACTTCTTCTTGTAGGTCTTTTTTTTCCTCATCATTTAGATTTTTGAACAGATCTCTTACCGTTTTTAATTTTTCTTTAATTCTCTTAGGCTTATATGTTATATTTTGTTCTTTCATCCCAAATATTAACACACTCTTCTTCTTTTCTGCTATTTCTCTTATCAATGTTTCCTTATTCATCATAACATTAACCAGTTCCTTAGACCTTTCTTTTTTGTCTTCATTCAACTGATCTTTAATTATTTCTTGTAAACTAACCATCTCAGCTTCCCTTGACTCAGTCCACTGTGTTTTCTTCATTTCTCACTGCCTTTCAAACCTTTCACTTTGCTCACTGATCATTTCCTTAAAGTCATCTTTCTCCTTTACAACTTTCTCCATTTTCTCCTCCAAACGTCTATTGTATTTTTCAACTTCCACTCTCAAGTGTTCTTTTTAGTGTAGGATGCTGCTTAAGTGTGCTTTGACTTTACTTAACATAGTAATAGATATGTGCTGGTGGTGAATGATACAGATTAGCAGATTAGTTATGATATATTTCAATCTGGCAGGAGGAGAGGACATAGTAAAGCTTGAGGGTGAGGCCAGCAAGCTACAGGAGGAAGTGGAAGCTGTAGAGGCTGCATGGGAGGAGCTGGACAAAGAGGTGGAGGAGTATGTACAGGAGACCAAGGCACCTCTGGTAGAGATTACTGAGAAAGTGGCCACCTTGGACATCCACAGAATTCGCAAGCTGCTGTAAGATTACTTTTATGTGGTTCTTGACGATCAGCACTGTTCATAATGAATTTGTTTTATATATATTTTTTTTTACCTGTTGATATTTTGTATATAATTTCTCTGTACATAATGCACAGATCAACATTTCAGCAGATGTTAGGGTAATGTTTTTCTACTACTGTAAATACATTGCTATACTACTGTATATTCACCTATTTTGGTTCTTTCTGGAATTAGAATATTCTGGAATATGTAACAGACCTGGAATTTCTTTTTTTTAAATATACAAAGTCAGAGCCATCAGGGAGTACCTTCATAGGACAAGGGATTGTTCTCCTAGATGCTCGTACTAGACCCAGGGTTTTTTGTACTTAAAAATTCCTGATATGTTTTGCAGTAGATACTTATGATGGAAATTTATAAATTGCATTTCATAGGCAAGGGTTTTTCCCTAATAGCTATGTTATTCATTTGTCATGATGATGAAAGGAATACAAATGATATGTAACTCTGTCACTAGTAGCCTATTGATATCTAGTCCACATATGTTTTTATTCTCTTGTTCATCAAGACACAAGTAGTCCATGTATGAGCTATTCCAGAATATGCTTAGTAAGAAGTGGAGGATCAGGAGATGACTGGTTCTCTTCTATACACCAGGGTTATGATTTATGCCTGGTAGTTGCAGTGCACTGGGAGTCAGTGGCAATGATTTGTGTGACAAATGATAGACATATAAAGAATAATAATGGTGGAGAAAAAGTAAATATTTGCAATAGAACTGATGAAGAAAGGGAGGTATGAATACACTTCTCCTAATTCTGGGTAATCCTTTAGCTATATTTTTTAGGAACTGGTAACTTTAGTCAGATTTTTTTATGTCATTTTAATTGGCCTTAGCCAGATTCCCTTTTACACAAGAAAGAAAAAAATACTTGAAATATAGAATTTTTTAATGTATAATCTATTTCTATCTACAAACTTACCCATAATTATTAGTTATTGCTTAAACCCCATTCTCACAGCAAACTTATACCATGTCTAACAGCTTGAGAAAAAGAAACGAAAGAAATACTTAAGGTGCTCTTGCTCGTTTTCTTTGAGAAAACACCCAGCCTGTTTTCTGCTTACAGATACTGTACCACCCATCAGGCTAATTCCCTCATTTGCCTCTAGCCTAAAAGGTCATAGAGGGGAGGGAGGAAGGGAAACTCAATTGTGATTAATAATTATGGGTAAGTATGTAGACAAAAATGGATCTTACATTAAAAATCCTATTTGTTATTATACATACTACTACCCATAATTATTAATTATTGCTTAAGAACTGAATCCCAAGTATAGGAGGGAGGATGACTTTACCCCTAAAAACTACTTTTACTCCCTGTTGCAATAAGCAAAAGCCTCAAAACCTTTCAGTAGGCTTTATTGACACGAAATACCCATCCCTGGAACATCAGTGAAAACAATTACAAGGGTATAATTAATATATAGTAGGTAAGAGTATATATAAAACAATTACCATAACCACAATACAGTCAATAATTACACCCTACCTGGACGGCTGCTACTTGAGGAGTGACTGAAATAGCTTCCCACGTCCAGGACATAAATACGGTTGTGGTTCGGAGACACTTTCAAACCGATCCCGAAACCAACAACAAAATCCTGAAACAACTAACAAGTGAAATACAATATTTCCAACACCACATTCACCCCCCCTCTAAAAGGAACTCTCATAACGAGTTGGTGGATGTCGTACTCGCGACGACCTCCTTAACACTGGCGGATCGTTGTCTTCTCTGGGCTGCTGAGGTGAAAGATCCGATCATGGCTACTAACTTCCTGCTGCTGGTTAGTAGTATCTGATGCGGTTCTTGACTCTTCCTCTCGTGTCATATCTTGAGTTCCAGCAGGCGCCAAGTGCTTGATAGAAACTGTGTCCTTATGCCCATCGGGAAACCTTACATAGGCGTAGTGCGGATTAGCTTGTATGAGGTCCACTTTGTCTACCAGGGGATCAGTTTTACTTGGTCGAACAAAGTGTCTCAGCAGCACAGGACCTGGAGTGCACAACCATGATGGAACCGAGATGCCTGTGGAAGATTGTCGAGCATAATTAAAAAATCTCTCTTGAGGAGTAGCATTTGTGGTAGTGCATAATAGAGAGCGAATAGAATGAAGAGCATCTGGCAGGACATTCTGCCAGCACTGGACTGGTAGGCCACGTGACTTCAGTGTTGTCGAGACAGCTGTCCAGATTACACCATTATAACGTTCCACTTGACTATTACCTTGCGGGTTGTACGCTGTAGTCCTACTGCAGGAGATGCCTTTCTTAGAGAGAAAATCCTTCAGCTGTCTGCTCATGAATGACGAGCCTCAGTCTGTGTGAATATAAGCAGGCATGCCAAATACTGAAAATAGTTGACATAAACAGCTAATTACAGTAGGCGTTGTCATATCAGCGCATGGAAACACAAACGGAAAGCGAGAGAACTCATGAATGATATTGAGAAAATATCTGTTCTTATTAGTGCTGGGAAGAGGTCCTTTGAAGTCCATATTAAGCCTTTCAAAGGGCTGAGTAGCCTTTACTAAATGAATTTCGGTTGGTTGGTGAAACCGTGGTTTACACTCTGCCCACACCTTACATGACGATGTGACGCGTTGCACTTCCTCCACAGAGTATGGAAGATTCTTTAACCTTATGAAGTGGAACAGGTGAGTAACGCCAGGGTGGCACAGGGCATCATGAAGTTCAGAGAGTGAGTACAGTGTTGAATTCACCATTCCACAGTGAGCTCTGGACAAGGTGTCGGAAGGGATGTTTTCTTTTCCGGGTACACTATATCGAAGTTGTAGCATGATAATTCCATTCTCCAATGAAGCATTTTGTCGTTCTTAAATTTGCTTTTATGCTTCTTGTCAAACAGGTAAGATACAGAGCGTTGATCATTACAAATAGTAAAATGTCTACCTGTTAGATAGTGTCGCCAATGGCGAACAGCCAGAATAATTGCGCTGGCTTCATTCTCTACAGCAGCGTGTTGTCTCTCAGGGCCTTGAAGGGTACGGGAGAAGAAAGCGACTGGGCGACTCGCTTGCATTAATACCGCCGCAACAGCAGTATCAGAGGCGTCAGTTTCAATCAGGAATGGTATCTTGTTGTCAATTACTGCCACTATAGAAGATTCTATATCTTGTTTCAGTTAGTTAAATGCTTCCTCTGCTTTTACAGACATCGGGAACTCAGTGGTAGAAGTCAAAGGTCTGATCTTCGTTGAATAGTTATAAATTCATTGTGAGTAGTAAGCAAAGAGGCCTAACGCACGGCGAAGGGATTTCATGTCTTGAGGTGTTGGCAAATCACGAAGCGGCTTCATTCTGTTGGGATCCGGTTGAATCACACCTGCTTCAACCTCGTAACCCAATATACGTAATTTTCTGCTTGAAAACACACACTTTTGCTCATTGTATGTGACATTTCTTCTTTTCGCCACGTCGAGAAACCTTTTCAGATTGTAGTCATGCTCTTCTTGCGTCTTCCCACAGATGGTAACGTCGTCCAAGTATGCGTAGGTTCCGGTTAGCTCCTCCTCTTTGATGAACGAATCCATGACGCATTGAAAGCAAGCTACCCCATTTGTCACACCAAATGGCACTCGCGTGAACTGATACAATTTTCCACCGGCTTCAAAAGCAGTGTAAGGTCTGTCCTCCAGGCGTATGGGAATTTGATGATACTCACTGCGTAAATCAATCGTACTGAAAACATTGTGCTGCGCAATCAAGTTAACAGTATCATCAATCCATGGTAGTGGGTAACTGTCAAGTAGGGTGTATTTGTTGATTGTTTCAGAATAGTCTACTGCAAGATGTTTCTTTCGCGAGTCACCTTTTACCACTACCACTTGTGCTCGCCATGGTGAGTTGCTCTCCTCAATAATACCTTCACTTAGCATTCTTTCAACATCTTTTGCTATGAATTCTCTATCCTCTCAACAGTAGCTGTGCGATTTAGCAGCAACTGGATGGCAGTCTGCAGTCAAGTTTGCGAAAAGTTTCACCGGCTTCACATTTAGCACACTCAATCCACATAACACTATGGGAGGCAGATCTCCACCGTATCTTAATGTCACGCTGTCGTGCAGTCGTTGAAAATCCTGTCCTAGAATCACGTCTGTACAAAGGTTGGGCAGCACACCCAAACATACATCATGGTATTCCCGATCATTCATTTTCAACTTGACACGACAGTTCCCCAACACTCGTGGAGAGTAAGCGGTAGACGCCATGCTCACTGATGTGTAGGAAGGCTCCATTTTCAACGAACATTTAGTAATAACATTAGGATGAATAAAACTGTCCATACTGCCACTGTTGATCAATCCATCAACTTCTTTCCCTTCGATAACAATCCTTGCAACTGCTTTGGACAAACTTTCGGGAGTGACAGCACCAACAACGGTAGCCAGAGTAGCACTATTGACTGAAGTCATGGCCGGGCTTGTGACTGAGCCACGACACACTCTAGCAAAATGTCCTTTCTTTTGACACTTGTGACAGATTGCTTCTCTTGCCGGACACTTAGAGTGCGGATGCTTCATTGACCTGCAAAAGAAACATTTCAGACACTGTGAGCTACTAGCAGCCATTACGTGATACGAATCAGACACTTCACTCCTGGTATCTTCACTTGTTGCCCCTACCACTCGAGAAGGCTCACTACAAAAAGACTCTGAGTTCTTCTGTGCTTGATCAAACATTGATGTTAAGTCAAGAGTTTTGTTTTCCAAAAGTCTTTGCCAGATTGAAGCAGACCTTAAGCCACTAATGAACGCATCTCTAACTGATTCATCACAGTGTTGCGATGCGGTCACCAATTTGAAGTTGCAGTCTTTACTCAACACTCTAAGAACCCGAAAATATTCATCCAAACTCTCTCCCTCCTCCTGGCGCCGAGTAGCCAGAAGATGTCGAGCGAAGACCTCATTGGGAGTTTTAACATACAGAGCTTTCTAGGTAGCGATGGCATCCTCATAGATGCTGGATTCAGAGATTGTCTCGTAAACTCTTGGGGTCACATAATTAACGAGAACTTTCAGCTTGTCCAAGTTGTCCTGAGGTAGCACTGCAAGGAAGCTCTCCAAGGTTCGGTACCAGTGCTTCCACTCCAGTGAAGCCGTCGTCGCACTTGGATCGCAGTCGAACCTCTCAGGTCTCAGATGACGCTCCATTTTGTGTCAATAAATTGTTGCAATAAGCAAACGCCTCAAAACGTTTCAGTAGGCTTTATTGACACAAAATACCTATCTCTGGAACATAAGTGAAAACAATTACAAGGGTATAATTAATATATAGTAGGTAAGAGTATATATAAAACAATTACCATAACCACAATACAGTCAATGATTACACCCTACCTGGACGGTTGCTACTTGAGGAGTGACTGAAATAGCTTCCCACGTCCAGCATGTAAATACAGTTGTGGTTCGGAGACACTTTCAAACCGATCCCGAAACCAACAACAAAATCCTGAAACAACTAACAAGTGAAATACAATATTTCCAACACCACACTCCCCAAAACACACACCCTTACAAACCCAAAACTTATAAGGCAGAGGCCATATCCTGAGGTAGGTGCAGCACTTATATACCATGACAGAGGGAAAAAAAAACAGAGGAATAAGAGGAGGAGCATCACAAATCTCCCTACAAGAAAGGTCCAATGACCCCGAACCATTCCACAGATGACAATACATAGAACTATGTGTATAAGGAACCCAAAAGAAAAATGATTGAATTACCCTGAGAATCGATACAACAGAGCCCAGAGAAAAAGGTATCCAAATACCGATGAGTAATATCCCTAAAATAAAAAGAAGCAAAAATGGACATGCTCTTTCAGGTTCCTATCTGAAGAACAGCAGGAATACTCTGATTCTTCTTCAACAAGGCACTCGTTCCCACTGCTCTAACTTCATGTGCCTTCGCCTGAACCAAACACATATCCTCCTCAGAAACATCTTTATGTGCATTGCTGGATAACCCGGCAAATCCAGTGAAAAATAGTATGAGGGTGCACCACATGCTGAGTGTCAGGAAGTCACAAAAAGGTGGGAGCATCTAGGACAACAATCCCTTGTCCTATGAAGGTACTCCCTGATGGCTCTGACTGGGCATAAAAGCCGGTCCCCTTATGAGTCACCAACGTACTCTATAAGAGCAGGAATGGTGAAGTCAGACTGAGATTCATCACCTGAAATTGAGTCTTCGCTAAAAAATCGGGCTAATAAAAAATTCATAGAAGACCAACCCTGAGAGTGATGAACTTCCGCTGAAAGGCCATGCAGTTCTCTAACTCAATGAGCTGATGCTAAGCCAAAAGAAATTAAGATTTCAATGTAACATCCCTCAATGAAGCCAAATAAAGAAGCTCATAAGGGGACTTCATTAAAACTAAAGACAAATCCCACGCAGGAATGCGTCGTGAACGGGGAGGAGCCGACTTGGCAAATCCCCGAAACAGAGCTGACAGATCCCAATCCTGTGAGATATCCAAGTCAGCCTGCTGGAAAATGGTGGTCAGAGCTGAATGATGCTCCCTAATGGACGGCAAGGACAAGTGCTTGTGTTCCAAAGAAAATAAAAAAGTTGCCTAAGTCCATCAGAAAGGCTGAGAGAGGATGACAACCCCTCGGCTTACACCAACCACAGAAGACAGACCACTTTGTCTGATAGACTCTGGCAGAGGACTGTCTGACCAGACAGGCCATAAATCTTGCAGCCTACCACAAAAAGCCTATCTTTCGGAAGAGATGCTGGATAGTCTTTATGCGTGAAGGGGAAGTGCCACTGGAGACTTGTGAAAGAGGTGGCTATGAGGCTGGCTGAGCAGAGAGGTCCATGGAGGCAACACTCGAGGATGGTCCACTAGCAGACTCTGAAGCAGAGGAAACCAATCTGCTTGATGCCAGCGCAGGGCAATCAGAGTCATGCGAACACAAGTGGACCATCTGATCCGAACCAGCATCCAACGAATCAGAGAGAAGGGAAGAAAAGCGTACAGATCCAAGCCCTCCCATGGAAAGGCAAACACATTCTCTTTCCAAGCTCCCGGGTCTGGCAGGGGAGACGCATACAGAGATAACTGGTGATTGAAGGCAGGTGCAAACAGATCCACCTGCAGCACACCCGACACCTGTAAGACCTGCCTGCTTACTACTGGATGTAGATTCCACTCTGACTGCACACACTCATTACTGAGGACGCCCACCATTACATTGCGCCATCTCGGCACGAACCTGGGGTGAAGAGAGACCGAGTTGTCCTTGCACCACCAGAGAATGTCCCCCGCCATACCTGACAGAGACTCAGACCGAGTACCTCGTGAGATCCATAAATAGGCCACCACTGTTGAATTGTCTAATATGAGAGACACCACCGTGCCCAACAATTCCTGCTGAAAGGACTGCATAGCCTGGAAAACAGCCATCATCTCCAGGTGGTTGGTGTGAAACCCAGATGAGCACCCCAATCGTGAAGGGACGCATCGGAAAACAGAGACTGTTCTGGAGGAGCCATCACAAAGGAAGCTCCCCTGAGAAGATGACCCGGATCCATACACCAGGAGAGGTCTGCCAGACACAACTGTGAAGGAGAAACCCGCCCCCTGGGTGTGTCCGACGCTGCCATCCAGTGTTTCTCCAGGCACCACTGAAAGGACAGAGAGTGTACCCGGTCGCCCAGGACCAGCCTCTCCAGGGAAGCCAGATGACCTAGGAGTGACCTCCATAGAGACAATGTAGGGGTTGTGTCCTCTAGAAAACTCTGCATCACCAACAGAAACTGGCTGACCCTTTCTGGTGACAGGAAAACCAGAGCCCTCACTAAATCCAGCACCATACCCATGTACTGCTTTGCTTCCTTTAGCTGGGTACCAGATCTGATATGGGTAGATTGATCTGAATACCCAATTTAACACACAACCACAAAACAACACTGATGGTGCCTATGCATCCCTGGAGAGTGGGCCCTGTGATCTCTGTATCCTGGGTAGTGAGGCAGCTGCCGGGCATGGGAGCTGGATGGCTGTCACCAAACCCCACCGCTGTAAACAGTGTGAAAAGTACCAAGGGAACTGTGCACTGCCTTACCTCTCCAAGGAACAGGGGTATGGAAACCACCTGTTGTTGTTGTTGGGCTTGTGGCAGATGCTGGTACCATCTTGATCTTGGGACCGGTGGCACCAGCTGGTCCATCCCGCCCTAGCCTCTGAATAGCACCACTCCTTCCTGGCTAGGAAACGTCTATCTGTGAAGTTGGAGTCTGGAAACCAGAGAAGGGAGAAGCCTGGGAAGAGGTTAGAAAGAGGGAAAGCCAGTCCAATGTCTCTTCCATCCTACACATGCATTTCTGCAGCTGCTGTGATGTAGGGGAAGACTTAGGTTTACCGAAAGAAGAAGCCTTCCTCCTCTCAGTACAGTCTTTAATACTATCCAAAAGACATAGAACTGGTCATGGGACAAGGCTTTACAGCAATCACAATGGGAAGCAAGGCTACAAAACACCTCCCTACATGACAGACACTCCCCATGAGGGTCCACCATAAGTGACGGGAGGGAGTAAGAACACTTCACATACTTATGTGGCATAATAACACACTTACAATCTCCCTTTAGAAGACAGACAAACCAAGGAGCGACGAAAAGTAAACCTTACTGCTGTTGAAAAGAAAAAAATAACTAGCCATTGCAAGTGCAGAACCAAAGACAAAGTGTAAGCCTTGTGACAGCAAAAAGGTAAATGAGGGAATCGGCATGATAGGTGGTACCTGGGAGCAGAAAATGGACTGTATGTCTCAAGCATTTCTTTCTTTTCTTTTTTCTCGAACTGTTAAACATGGTGTCAGGTTGCTGTGAAAATGGAGGTTTAAGCAAGAATTAGTATTTATGGGTAGTAGTATGTGTAATAACAAATATCTATTTATCTATCTATCTATCTATCTATCTATCTATCTATCTATCTATCTATCTATCTATCTATATATATATATATATATATATATATATATATATATATATATATATATATATATATATATATATATATATATATATATATATATATATATATATTTAGGCAACCCCTGATTAACGAACGTTCACACTACAAAATTTTGCTACAACGAACGTTTCCTTTTACTACCATCTGCTCGTATAACGATCACCAAACTCACTTTAATAAAATTTTATCCAAGTAATTTTTTACAAGTTTGGAAGCCCCGCCGTATCACGCAAGCCTACAGGCTATTGAATACATCTGCGCCTCTCGTGGACAAAATGCGCACCACTCACTCCCCTACCCTTCCCTGCTTTTAGTTGAAAACAATAACAGCGTCCAGCAGCAGCTCGTCTTCCCTCACTCAACATGCCACCAAAACGCCCTGCAACCAGTCCTGCAATGTCACCTAGCATTGCTAAGAAGACCAGGAAGTCTCTTACTCTCGAAGTGAAGCTGGATATTATTCACAGACACGAGAGGCGAGAAAACTAATAGCATTGCTTGCCACCATGGCTTGACTCCATCTATTGTCTCTACTATTTTCAAGTCAGCAGACTCTTAAGAAGGCTGGTGAGACTGTATCTTCCTTGCAAGCTAAAAGAACCATCTGAACTCTTGACTCTGCAATGGATAAAATGGAAAGCCTTGTGGAAATGTGGTACAAAAGTTTTGTATGTGGTACAATGATGCGCCCTTTGTTTACATTTCACAGGTTGCTGGCTAGCGTCTTTCCAACTCCACTCTCCCTTCCTTCATAAATTTAAGATCATCAACATTGTAAAGTTACTTACATATATTAGTGTACATTATAATGACTTAGTCTTAGATAAAGCTGCTTAAATGTTTAACTTCATCCTTTTTACTTTCATTAAAGCTTTTACTGTACTATGATGCACTCTCGCTTTGTTTACTCTCAATGGAAGTTCAAGTCAGGGGTCAAACTTGTTATTATTGGTTCACTTAATGAAAATTCATGCAATGAACAGTTCTTTAGGAACATAACCTGTTCATTAAGTGGGAGTTGCCTGTATATATATATATATATATATATATATATATATATATATATATATATATATATATATATATATATATATTTTTTTTTTTTTTTTTACGTAGGGAAGAGGGCCAGCCAAGAGCAAAAAAAAAGAAAGTTAGAAAAAAGCCCACTTGAGCGCTGGCTCTCCAAAGAGTACAAAATGTGCCAAAATTGTCAGCCAGAATTAGGGGAGCAAATGCCTTGATACCTTCCTCTTAAAAGAAGACAAGTTGTAGGAATTTGGAAATACAGATGCAGGGAGGGAGTTCCAGAGTTTACCAGTGAAAGGGATGAATGATTGAGCATACTGGTTAACTCTTGCATTAGAGAGTTGGACAGAATAGAGATGAGAGGAAGAAGAAAGCCTTGTGCAGCATGGCCGCAGGAGTAGGGGAGGCATGCAGTTAGCAAGATCAGTAGAACAGTTACCATGAAAATAGCAATAAAATATAGAAAGGGATGCAACATTTTGGCGGTGAGAAAGAGACTGAAGACAGTTAGTCAGAGGAGGGGAGTTGATGAGACTAAGAGCTTTCGATTCCACCCTATCAAGCAAAGCTGTGTGACTGGAACCCCCAAACATACAAAGAGTACTCCATATGGGGACGGATAAGGCCCTTATACAGAGTAAGCAGTTGGAGGGGCGAGAAAAACTGGTGGAGACGCCTCAGAACACCTAACTTCATAGAAGCTGTTTTAGCAAGAGATGAGATGTGAAGTTTCCAGTTAAGATTATGAGCAAAGGACAGACCGAGAATATTCATTGTGGAAGAGGAAGACAGTTGAGTGTCATTGAAGAAGAGGGGATAGTTGTCTGGAAGGTTGTGTCGAGTTGATAGATGGAGGAATTGAGTTTTTGAGGCTTTGAAAACTTTTACTAGATTTTCTCTGCCCCAATCGGAAATTTTAGAAAGATCGGAAGTCAGGCGTTCCGTGGCGCCCCCGCGTGATCTGTTAATTTCCTGAAAGGTTGGACGCTCTGAAAGAACGTGGAAAGATGTAGGGTGGTATCATCAGCGTAGGAGTGGATAGGGCAAGAAGTTTGGTTAAGAAGGTCATTAATGAATAATAGAAAGAGAGTGGGTGACAGGACAGAACCCTGAGGAACACCACTATTAATAGGTTTAGGAGAAGAACAGTAGCCGTCTACCACAGCAGCAATAGAGCGGTCGGAAAGGAAACATGAGATAAAGTTGCAGAGAGAAGGATAGAAGCCGTAAGAGGGCAGTTTTGAAATCAAAGCTTTATGCCAGACTCTATCAGAAGCTTTTGATATGTTTAACACAACAGCAAAAGTTTTACCGAAATCTCTAAAAGAGGATGACCAAGACTCAGTAAGGAAAGCCAGAAGATCACCAGTAGAGCGACCTTGACGGAAGCCATACTGGCGATCAGACAGAAGATTGTGAAGTGACAGATGTTTGAGAATCTTCCTATTCAGGATAGATTCAAAAACTTTAGACAAACAAGAGATTAAAGCTATAGGACGGTAGTTTAAGGGGTTAGAACGGTCACCCTTTTTAGGAACAGGCTGAATGTAGGCGAACTTCGACCAGGAAAGAAAGGTAGAAGTCAATAGACAAAGATGGAAGAGTTTGGCCAGGCAAGGTGCAAGCACAGAAGCATAGTTTTTGAGAACAATAAGAGGGACCCCATCAGGTCCATAAGCCTTCTGAGGGTTTAGGCCAGCAAGGGCATGGAAAACATCATTATGAAGAATTTTGATTGTAGACATGAAATAGTCAGAGGGAGGAGGAGAGGGAGGGACAAGCCCAGAATCGTCCAAGGTGGAGTTGTGAGCAAAGGTTTGAGAAAAGAGTTCAGCTTTAGAGACAGAAGAGATGGCAGTGGTGCCATCAGGATGAAATAAAGGAGGGAAAGATGAAGAAGTGAAGTTATTTGAGATGTTTTTCGCTAGATGTCAGAAGTCACGAGGAGAGTTTGAGTTTGAAAGATTTTGACATTTCCTATTTATGAAAGAGTGTTTGGCAAGTTGAAGAACAGACTTGGCATGATTTCGGGCAGAGATATAAAATGCATGAGATTCGGGAGATGGAAGGCTCAAGTACCTTTTGTGGGGAACCTCTCTATCATATATATATATATATATATATATATATATATATATATATATATATATATATATATATATATATATATATATATATATATATATATATATATATATATATATATATATATATATATATATATATATATATATATATATATATATATATATATATATATATATATATATATACAGTGGAGGAAAAACAGGCTGGCCAGGTCGCTGATTCCTACCTTCAAAATAACCGCACTAAGTTTTGTTTCCTCCCCAACCCCCCAGATGGTTTGCAAAGTTAAGAACAACATAAGAGTAAATTCGTGTAATACTTACAAACATATGACTACTTATTTGATGAAAGACCAGTCTTCCTAATCTTGCTAAGGCGTCTTGGAACGGAGTCGGCCAGATGTTGGAGTATAGAGGCGGGAATCCTTTCCCAGGCGGCAGGCAACTCAGCCTCTAATTTTTCCACCGTAGAGGCGTCCCTTTCCCTCAGTTCCCTTTTTAAAATGCCCCACAAGTTCTCTATAGGGTTGAGGTCAGGACTGTTGCTTGGCCAGTCGGGAATATACTCGACCTCACTATCCTGAAGCCAGGTTTTGATGGAGTGTGCCCTGTGTGCTGGGGTCCCGTCGTGCTGGAGAATCTCGGCACCACTGTTGGCAAAGCACTCCCCCAGATTTTCTTTCAGAATGTTCAGGTAAACTTGTTGGTTTACCATGACATTTTTCTGAAGCACCACTAATGGCCCTTTACCACCATACCCGAAAGCATACCATACCATAAGGGATGGAGGGTGTTTTACTGTAAGGGCACAATACTTGGGGTCATCCCTGTTGACACCCTTTCTCATCCACACCTTCTTTTCCTTGGTGTCACTCACAACGAATATTGACTCGTCACTCCAAAGAACACTACACCACTTTTCTGATGGCCACTCTAAATATTTCTTTGCAAATACCTGACGAGTTTTCCTCTGGTGTTCATTTAAAGCGGGTTTGCGACGTGCCGCCACTTTCGTATAACCGAGTCGCCTGTGGAGCGTGCCAGACACAGTCCTAATGGTCACATTGCCAAGTAGCTGGGGGGTTCTCTTCCTTAAGTTTCCTTGCCGTAAGGGTGGGAGTGACGTCCACGCACCGCTTCAGAACTCTGAGCGAAGTTTCACTGATTTTCGTTGGTCTCCCAGTACTCTTAGCAGGAGTCAGTACGCAAGCACTGGGGGACGCTTGGAACCGAGCAACCAAGTGGCGAACACTTCGCTCACTCACACCCGTTTCCTTGACAATATCCTTCGTTTGAAGGCCCAGTTTGTGACACTGAATCACACTGACCCTTGTATCACGGTCAAGGGGCTTCCCACTCATGAGGGATGGATGTCACACACGATTATGCAAGGCAGACACGGCAGTTTTCGAGGCGCGCGGGAGAATGGTCACGGCGAAAATAATGTATCCCCACTACTGTCTTGATTGATACTGAGACTTAATATTTATTGCAACTGATGCATGAGTGATGGGGTAAGGTTACTATGTAGTCACTTACTCGCGGGGCATTTTTTCTTCAGAGAAATACGGATGGTATCAAATATGGATATAGAGGCCGGCCGGCCTCCCACCCGGCCAGCCTTTTTTTCCTCTACTGTATATATATATATATATATATATATATATATATATATATATATATATATATATATATATATATATATATATATATATATATATATATATATATATATATATATATATATATATATATATATATATATATATATATATATATATATATATATATATATATATATATATATATATATATATATATACTTGTGAGGGGCACCACCTTATTTCCATTTTATTTCTTATTATTTCGTGTGTATGGCAGCCCAAGCACAGCCTCGCGCTGTTCCGCTGTGCGGCCACCCTCCCCCTTTTCTGTTCCTGCCATCTCGTTGTGCCTGGCAGAAAACACTAGTACCGAGCCAGTCTTTAGCTGAGGTAGACACATTCGCTCTTGGGTTGTTGGCACAGTGTTGAGACACGTGTTGCTAGGCTGTTCTGGGTGCTCAACAGTCTCGGTCTGGGAGTTGTACCCTCCTTTTTGAGTAGCTGGTTTGCTGCTGGTTAGGCTGTGACAGTGTGGAGCAACGGGTTTGTTGTTCCAGGGGAAAGTGTAGCTGGTTTTGCTGCATTTTCCGAGTTTTTGCGTTTGTCCCCTCTTGTTGCGTGGCGACGCGGAGAGACACGTTACTGTCTCATCCCGATTGTCGTTTTTTTTTAGGTGGCCGTGGTCACCAGTGTGGTTTGGTGGGCGGCTGTGTGCCACCACCATCGTTTTGCATGGTTTCTGTAGTATATTGAGTATATTGGCCTTAGCCATACACACTGGTTGTCTGGTGGGAAGCTTCATGCTGTCTCCCAGTCGGTGTGCAGTAATGATGTGAAACAAATGAAAATGACAGTCATTCCTCCCAGAACTGACTGGAAGTGGTATTAGTTGGTGCGAGATGTTTTGCGCTAAGGTTAGCGACTTAGCAAAGCCTTGTGTGACTAGTTTATTCGTTTCCTCGTTTTTCACCAGTCGATCCCCGAGTTGGACATATGCATAATATCGTTCCTAAGTTGAAAGAAAAACAACATGTCATGTTTTGCTGTTTGGGAGTGTTTGTGGCTAAAAATAGACACGAGATATCGTGATGGAGTGTTGCCTTTCGTGGTGCAAATATTTTCCGAGTAATATGTATGTACTTGTTTTTCCTTATAACAAAGCGATTGGAAAATTCTTATTTATATCATACAAAGTTTTCACTACCACAATATAACAGTTACCAAAAACATCTGAAATGGTAAGAATAAGTAATGAAAATTACGCTTTGTTCATATTAGCGGAGTTGAGGCGTCAGTTTCCTGCTACACTGAGCTGAAGGCAGCAGAAACTGCTAAAGTTCAGATATATAATAAATAAATACAGGAAGTATTCATGTTAGCAGGGACAAGGACTGTAGACATTGCATGAGCAATGTCTACAGTGCATGATGGCAGTATAATGGTAGGTTTTGAGGACGCAATACCTCCGAAAACACGAGGAAGCTCGCCGACGTATCTCATACGTCTCTGACGCCCAGTTCGCTCAGAGTAGCTGACGTATCTCGTATGTCTCTGACGCTGTACGGGTTAACAAGCCTACCACCCTCAGAGAGGTTGTTAAAGAGGTAGTTGAGGAGGCAGTTCCTAACTATCTTTCGGTTGCAGCTCCCCCACTGGTGACTGCTGTCACGTCCGGCGCCCCACCCATCCTTGGCGACAGAGAACTCATGTTGGTGAGACAAGTCGGGTCGGTCGGTGAGGGACGGTTGCCAGTGGGTTATACAGGACTTCCCCATTTCCCTAGTGCTGAATGCTTAGGGTTTCAGGGTTCAGGTAGCTACCATGACGGTGTTCCTGTACAGGTTACGACTGACATGTCACTGGGTGGTAAGTTTCGTGCGAACGACAGCCGTCTGGGAGACGATATCGCATCTTCTCCTGCCAAGAAAGCCAAGAGAGTGGCTAAGGATCTTACAGGACGAATTAAGCGCTCACGAGCTGAGTGCTCATCTAGTGACAGAGGTGTCGTTGTGAGTCTGGTCCATGTTACCACGCAACCTCACCCGCCCCGTTGCGACAGCGGACAGGCTTCAGCCACACCATCAGCACGGGAGAGATCAGCTGAGGTGGTGGCGATCCAAGTTACCCCCGCTCCTCACTGTTCAGTAGACAGGTAAGCTTCGGCCGACTGTCATATGGGTTCCTGCCATAACATACGATCAGTGCCCACCCATTCCACCCTTCCAGCCTTGGAGGAAGGAAACTGGGCTGCCCAGGGTTCAGTGGCTTCGTGGCATCCCAACATAGGTGAGTTGGTGCGCCCGCACTCTCCTGCCAATCGCTTGGATGATGATCCAGACCCCTTGCATCAGACTTGCGACCCTTGGCACGCCACCCATGAAGACTTATACCAAACATCTGAAGAGGAGGAACAACACATGGTGAGTGAGCCCTCAGACTTCTTAAAGCTGGCAAACTTTATCTATGACCAGTTTTGTGAAGCCAAAGGTGTTCGTGAGACACGACACGACCGCACACCTGGGCCGAGACAGGAAGACTTTGTGTTACCACAAGAGAGAGACACCTTCATAAACTTTCGCTTGTCGCGCCCCTTGATGAATTCAGCCCGCCTCGTGGATCAGTGGGTTGCTGATCGGTTGCACGATGGCAACACAGCCGCCATACCTTATACATGCAGGCCAAAGAGAAAGTGGTATGTGGTCAGTGATGATGACTCAAAGGGGAAGGGTGCTGTGGTTAACCCTTCTCTCGCTGACTTCCTGCCCAGAAATGTGTCAGATATCCGCCCTAACATTTCTGCCACCGACTTACTCCACTTAGAGGAAGCAGTATGTGTTATAAGAGAAGTGCAGAACTTCCAGTTCTGGATGTTTGGGGCAGTCTCATGACTGGTTAAACTGGGAGATTCTGTACCTAATAAGGATACCTTGGTGGCACAAGCAGTCTCTAGCATGCAACAGGCTATACAGACTACTTCAAAAGAGACCACTACAATTTTGGCTAACCTATTGACCTTCAGGAGGCAAGCTGTGTCGAGGAATCTCCCCTCTTCATTCTCCATTTCGGATAAACGTATCCACATGCAGTCACCAGTGGACTCGGCTTTCCTTTTTGAGGACAAGGTGACCCAGGCTAGGAAGAATGCTGATGCCTTCTCTACCAAATCTTTTCACGAAGTTACTGCTGCAGCACTCAAGAAGAGGCCTCAGCAGGTTGAGTCACCCCCTGGTCAGACCTCCGGCGACTAAACCCTCTATGTCTGGGTACAGGCAACCACGAAGGCAGGCCTATCCTTTTAAGAAGCCAGAACGTCCTGTCTTGTCTTCTCATCCACACAAGGACCGTAATTCTTTTGGCCCAAGGCAAGAAGGATTTTCGAAAGTAGCAACAACTTCTTCCCTTGACCTCTCAGGTAGCGGCATGCCTTTCACAGAGTTGGGAAAAGTGGCAAGAGAAGGGAGCCGAACCATGGGTAGTGGATGTCCTCAGAGATGGTTACTACATCCCCTTTGTCAGTCAACCTCCACTTTCAAGGTTCCCAATACAATTTGGGAGTTATTCTCCCAACTCGGTGAAAGGCAAGGCTTTAGAACAAGAGATACAATCCCTTATACAAAAAGGGGCGATAGAACAGGCAACCGCTGGCCTAGGGTTCTACAGCAGAGTCTTCGTGGTGCCCAAACTTACAGGCGGGTTTTGCCCCATTCAATCTCTCCACCCTCAACCAATACATCCACAAAACCAGATTCCGGATGGAGACAAGTGCATCGGTGATGTCGGCCATCCGAAAGGAGGACTGGATGCTGTCAGTCGACCTGCAGGATGCCCACCTTCAGATTCTCATCCATCAGGGGACCAGGAAGTACCTTCGATTCACCTGGTGGGGGCAAGTTTTCAGTTCAGAACTCTCTGCTTTGGACTGTCGACGGCACCTCAGGTCTTCACGAGAGTGATGGCTCTGGTTTCAGCGGATTTATACCAACAAGGGATTCGTTTGATCCGCTACTTAGACGACTGGTTACTTCTCTCCACCACCAGTCAGGGAGCAATGAGGTCAAGGGAGGCGCTCCTAGATTTGTGCGACACTCTCAATATCTGGATAAATTGGGAGAAGTCAGATCTCGAACCCAAACAGGTCATAACCTTTTTAGGAATGGACATCCATTCAATGATTTTGAAGATTTTCCCAGCACAGACGGATTCTCAATTTGCTGGGAGTCTATACGAGGTTTCAAGACTCAGCCACAACCCTCAGCACATGCATGGCTAGTACTTCTTGGCCACCTCTCGTCGCTATCACACCTAGTTCCAGGAGGACGACGCAGGATGAGGAGCCTCCAGTTTCAGCTTGCCAATCACTGGGACAGGAGGGATAGCAGCTCCCATCACTTACCTACGTTTTGGGAGGTTCTAGACGACCTTCAGTGGTGGTCAGACCCTGCGAACTTGCTTCAAGGTCAGTCACTGGAGGTGCGGAACCTGGAACTACTTCTGTTCACGGATGCTTCATGAGAAGGCTGGGGAGCATCTATTCTGGACGACGAGGCATGTGGCGTTTGGTCACCTCCCGAACAACAAGAGCACATAACTCTCCTGGAGCTGAGAGCGATATGTCTTGGGCTTGAGGCATTCGAGGATGTATTGAAAGGATGAACGGTAGCAGTCCTGTCAAACAACACCACAGCTGTGTCGTACGTCTAGAAAGCAGGAGGGACACGGTCAGCCAAGCTCAACCATGAAGCCCAACTGACTTTGCAGTGGGTGGAGGACAATGCAGTGACCCTTCTTACTCAGTTCGTGCGAGGGGAGAACAACGTGGTAGCGGACTGCCTCAGCAGGAGGAACCAGGTCATTTCCACAGAATGGATGCTGCATCAGCAGGTGTGTGACAACCTGTGGAGACTCTGGGGTTGTCCGATGGTGGACCTGTTCGCCACACGGATGAATTACAGGCTTGCCAATTTCGTCTCACCATTTCCCGACCCGATGGTGATAGCAACGGATGCCTTTCTCTTTCCTTGGGAACACAAGGAACTGTATGCATTTTCCCCTTTCCATGTCATCAAGAAGGTGATAAACAAGCTCCGCAGCTCAGAGGGAGTCAAGCTTACACTAGTGACCCCGTTCTGGCCTCAGAGAGAATGGTTTGCGGATCTAGTGGAACTCTCCATCGACACGCCAAGGAAGCTCCCCATCAGGAAGGACCTACTACGTCAACTTCACTTCCACAGGTTTCACCACGATCTCCACGTGCTGCAGATAGTAGGGTGGAGAGTATCGAGCGACTTCTCCGGTACAGAGGATATTCCAGGAGAGTGGCGAAGGCAGTGGCTAAGGCTAGACGACCTTCCACTACTTTGAATTACCAACATAAGTGGAAGAAGTTTTGGCAATGGTGTCACAACACGGGCCATTCAGTCTCCTGCCCCTCCAGCCAGAAGCTCGCAGACTTTCTCCTGTACTTACACGAGTCTTGTCACCTTTCTGTCTCAGCTATTATAGGGTATAATTATAAGCCATGCTGAATAGTGTTTTCTCCCTAAAGGGCTTCAACCTGACAGAGGACCCAGTTTTGAAGAACCTTATTAAATCCTTTGAAACACAAGTTCCAAAAAGGGTAGTCAGACCACCACCATGGAACCTGGATGTAGTGCTAAAGGCACTGTCGCTGGCTCCCTTCGAACCTTTCAGAGCCTCTTCGTTCAGAGATCTTACGAAGAAGACTTTTTTTCTTGTCTCGCTAGCATTGGCTAAGAGGGTTGGTGAGTTACAAGCCTTGTCATACAAGCTTACTCAGCAAGGCAAAGACATCATCCTGTCTTATCTTCCAGAATTTGTCGCAAAGACAGAAACATCCAGCAGTCCTCTTCCTAGGGAATTCAGGATAAAAAATTTGGCAGTGGCCGTGTGCTCTGATGATGAAGAACGCCTTCTGTGCCCAGTTCGGGCTCTGCTTATCTTTAGGGAAAGGATGGGGAACATGGCAAGAAGACCTAGAAACCTCTTTGTCTCTCCTGCAGACAAATCCAAACCACTTTCAAAGAATGCTTTGGCCTATCTCCTGAGAATGAGAGCACATGATATTCGAGGGATTGCCACCTCCCCTAATTTATGGAGGAATAAATCAGTGGAGGCTGTTCTCAATGCAGCTTCCTGGAGGACACCTTCCATTTTTGCAAAACATTATCTTCACGACGTCGAGTGTTCAGATGGGGACACCTTTTCTCTTGGCCCGATAGTCGCAGCAGGTGGCATTGTGACATGAGCACTATCTTAAGGCGGCATGCTATGCCTCGCTATGCTTCACCAGAGCTTTGTGGGGGAGAGCACACTGCCTAAGCCTTGCCTTGCTCCTCTTCCTTTGCTCCAAGTCTGGATGTAAGTACTGAGGCAATTTTTTTTTTTTTTTTTTTTTTTTTTTGGGGGTCTCGGTTATACATGCACCCACCACCTTATAATGTGTGAATCTTCCTAGTCATATGAAACAGGGGTGTGCAACAAATTATTTTTCAAGTATAAAAAATATTTTTGCATACTTACCTGTTTCACATGACACATACCCACCCTCCTCCCCTCTGCATGTTCCGTACGCAGAAAGCAATGGAGCGGTTGCTGAGCAGGTAGTGGGGTTGGGTGGAGGAAGAGGGGTATGAGGGCTTCCCATTTTCTATGAACCCTACCTCCTCTTCCTCCACTATGAGGAAATTTTAGGTGGTTCTTATATATTCTGCATCAGGGAAAGAGAGAGTCCACCTCTCTTCCTAGTCATGTGAAACAGGTAAGTGCAAAAATATTTTTTATACTTGAAAAATAATATCTTAGTATTCATAAACGCTCATGCCATGAGGATAACCTGGACTCCGTGGCATTGAGTGAAAGTGAATTACTAATGAAATACCGCGGTATTTCATTAGTAATTCACTATCACTCACTGCCACGGAGTCCAGGTTATCCTCATGGCATGAGCGTATATGAACACTAAGATATGATTTCCATTATAGCAGGCAATAAAGGAGTGGAAACAAATTTAATATCGTGGTGAAAGACAACATGCCAAGCTAAAAAGGTCACAAGAAGAAGAAGAAGCGGCCAAGTTGTCGGAGTCTCCGCCATCTGTGGCCGATCTCATCATCTCTGCTTTATTTTTTGGTATTCCATGTAAGATTTCACTTTTTGCATTACAAAACAATCCTTTCTTGGTGGCAAGGTTTGTAAAAAGCTAATAGAAATGTTGTTTTGTGAACATAAATGCATATACAAGATAGTAACACCACCTCCAGAGGTGGTGTTCCCAGCAACCTCAGAGCAACCTTGTCACCGTCCCTCCAAGCGTTCATGGAAGCCATTTCACGGCAGCAGGTTACTCTGAGGTTAAAGAATCCAGCTCCAGGAGCGCTAGAGACAGGCTGGGAGCCAGACAATCACAGCGAAGCTGCTATGTTTGGTCCCTCACCCGGCAAATTCAAACCCAGAAAATTTGCTAAAACGGATGTGGTTGTACGTTATGCAGACTTTTTGGTCTAACTTTATATAGTACGTTAAAACCGGAAATTTGTTAGACGAACGTTCGTTAAGTGGAGTATTACTGTATCATCATATCTCAGTTATATATAGATTATCACTCAAAGGAAATGCACTAAAACTTATTTCCTGCAAATGATGTTTGACATTAGATGTTTTAAGTGGATCGCCAATTCTCATTCTGAGTAGGGAACATATTCTTAATGTCCAAACTATCAATAGTTTGAAACCTTTTCCCAGACAAAAACATGAGTAAACCTGCCATTTTTTGGTTAAAGCTGAAGGAGACAATTATGTGTTGCATCCTTAACTATCAAAAGTATTTAGTAGCAAATCAGGGTCCCAAGTAAATCCACCCTTAGGCAGTTTTGAGTGTTGTTTAGCTCTGGAAACTAAGGTTGAGTTATCCTTATTGGCAGTATCGCTAATACTGCACCTTTCTTTCCTTGTTTTCTAAATTATGTCTTTTATGACTTTAAATGAAGGGAAACCATAAAGAAGGGAAACATTATTCCAATGGATTGAAAAGACTTCTGTGTCTAACACCTCAGGATCTGGTTGCCAAGTATAGAAAAGTGGTACAGGAGTGTTAAGATGAGTAGCAAAAAGATCCAGAAAAGATTCTCCTTAAATCATGCAATTGTCCCTAAAAGTAGTGGGCATTAAACTCTATTCTTTGTTGAAATCACTCTCATGGAAGGCTGAATCAGCTTTAAAGTTCATGTGATAAATTTATGTATTCAGCAGACAAATCCGTGTCTCTCTCACAAGCTCAGTCAAAAACTCTTCAGTTATGTCCAACAAAGTTGTTTGATACTACCATAATCATTTATGCTTATGACAACTGTGGCATTATCCAGTTTTATTTAAAGCAAAATTTTTATGTAAAAAAACCTCAAGCCCCCCAAAAAAAGAGCTCTCAATTCCAAAATGTGAATATGATCTTCCTCATGTTCAGCCCTGTGACCATCAGTAATGTTGCCACCTGTGCAGGTCCCCCAACCATACAATGAGGCATCCATGGAAATAAATAAATCTGAGGCTGATGTACGTATTGATTCCACACAAAAATTAACATAAATTGTCCACCAGCACAATAGCCACTTTGCACTTTGCTCTCTGAACCAGGCATAGTGAGGCATTAAAATCACCATAACTGTTTAAGTCCCATTCCTCAGAACTTGTAATTATTTGCATTCCAAGGAAATTCTGCCAAGTCAACATTGCCAATAAAAGTAACCAGATCTCTGATTCTCATCTCATCCATTTGCAATAACTGGAATCCCAACTTCTTAAATCTTTATGGTCTTACCTTGTATGAGCTTAAGTCATTAGAATTTACTACAAAAACCAAGAATTCTGTAGTATAACTGGACCAAGTTAGGTTAGTTCTGGCTTCTCCATGTTGATTATAAAACTTAATTTATCCAAGGTCAGACCAACACATTGAGCATCAGTAATTAAACTGTCTCTTGAAATTGTCATCACTAGATAATGTAAATAGTTATCAGGAAACTTAAAGCCTGAAAAAGTGATAAAGGGAGCTGTGATGATTTAGTAAATAGCTGAAGTGATGAAAAACCCTGAGGTCAGCAAGTGAACTGCCATAGTAATCTATTCCACAAATTTTTAAAACAATGAATGATCCGGCTCACATACTGGAACAGCAAAAAGACTTCAAGTCAATGGATGCAAAGAAACAATTAGCTATCTGTAATCCATGGTAACATATATTCAAGAGTTTCCACCTTAAAATGATGATATTCCACATGCTCATACAAACATATCAAATTAAGGAAAGAACCTCATACTTCAATTTCCCAGCAATCTAAAAAAAAAAAAAAAATAGAAAGCAAACCTGATGAAGCATCAGCATCTCTCCCAACATTATTTTGCTAAATAAAAACTTTATGGGTGCATGAACTGCTTGTATGTCCCAGACAGAAAAATGCAAGGGTGGTGCAAAAAGAGCTTGCAAAGGAAGAACAATAAAAGAAATCTTTAACCTGAACAGTGTTTTGCACTCAAGAAACACAGGATAATGGAAGACATACCAAACAGAGAGGGAAATGTGTGAAATAATGAATGAGAGCTTCAAAACAAAATTCACTGCAGATGATTTCACAGAACCTAATAGGACATTGGATTGCCAAGGATTACAGGAAATTGCAGTGCACAAAGAGGATATTGGAAGATTACTGGATAAGTTGGAAGTCAGAAAAGCAATGGGGCCAGATGGTGTATCAGGCTGGGTGTTACAAGAATGTAAAGAGCAATTACTGGACCCAATTTGGGAAGTAATTAAAAGTTCAGTAAATGAAGGGAAAGTTCCACTAGAGTGGAAGAGAGCTAACGTAATACTGATATTTAAAGGAGGAAAGACAACTGAACCACTAAACTACAGACCAGTGTCACTTACAAGTGTTGTAGGGAAGTTACGTGAAATAATTATCAAAGAAAAATGGGTTAAATTTCTAGAAGAGGAGCAAGTCATATCAAACAGACAATTTCGGTTCAGGACAGGGTGGTCATCTGTATCAAACTTACTAAGCTTCTACTCGAGAGTTATTGCAGAACTTGAAAACAGAGATGGATGGGTAGACACAGTATACCTAGACATTAAAAAGGCTTTTGATAAAGTCCCGCACGGAAGACTTCTTTGGAAACTAGAGAACATAGGAGGACTGTGTGGAACCTTGCTCAAATAGACAAGAGATTATTTGAAGGATAGGGAAATGAGAACTGTGATCAAAGATACATACTCATCTTGGGGTAGAGTAACTAGCGGAGTGCCACAAAGGTCAGTGTTAGCCCCCATTATGTCTCAAGTTTATGTAAACAACATTCACATTGGGATAAACAGTTATATAAAATTATTTGCTGATGATGCAAAGTTGCTAAGAGTTATCAAAACCAGAGAGGACTGTCTGCTGTTGCAAGAAGATTTATACAAGATCTATGAATGGAGCAAGAAGTGGAAATTGGAATTTAATGCCAAGAAATGCCACATAATGGAACTAGGAAAGAGTAAGAGAAGACCAGCATGGAACTATTTGATGGGGGAGGAACAAATAATGAAGACTAAAGAGGGAAAGATCTTGGAGTGATCATACAAGACAATCTGAGTCCTGATAAACACATAAGCAAGATATTTGGACTATCATATAAGATGTTGACTAATATAAGAGTGGCATTCCATTACAAAGATAAAGATATGATGAAAAAAATCATCACAAGCATGATATGCCCAAGGCTGGAATATGCAGCAGTGGTATGGTCTCCAAGCTCTAAAAAGGGTATAAGAAAATTGGAAAGGATACAGAAGATTGCTACAAAGATGGTGCCAGAATTAAAGGACCTCACATATGAAGAACAACTGAAGGAAATGGGACTGTCAACCTTACGAGAGAGAGAAAAGAACACGGGGACCTAATAACAATGTATAAGATAGTAAATGATATTGAAAAAAACTGCCTAAATGTTTAACTTCATAATTATTTTCTTTCATTAAACCTTTCACTGTACTATGATGTACTCTCTCTTTGCTTACTCTCAATGGAAGTTCAAGTCAGGGGCTAAACTTGTTATAATCGGTTTGCTTAATGAAGTTTCGCTTAACGAAGTGTTTTTAGGAACGTAACCCCTTTGTTAAGCGGGTTGCCTATATATATATATATATATATATATATATATATATATATATATATATATATATATATATATATATATATATATATATATATATATATATATATATATATATATATATATATATATATATATATATATATATATATATATATATATATATATATATATATATATATATATTTATTTATTTATTTATTTATTTATTTATTTATTTATTTATTTATTTATTTATTTGTTTGTTTGTTTATTAATTTATTTATTTACCACCGATTTGTTAGAATAGATTTTGTTCCAGTGTTTGTTAAGAGATTATTAACTTGAACTGAAGATGCAAAAATCATAACCCAGGTGTACATTCTGTATATAATGAAAACTATTACTAAAATGAAGATAACAGCAGAATTTTTTATTTTCTGTAATCATCCTTAATTTACTCATGTGTAACTTGCTTGGATGAATTACAGAATGAAAAATTAGCTTTTCATCACAATTCTTGCAATTCTAACTCCCACATTTACTTGCTGGGTTCTGTTTCTTTCTCACTGCAGTGTTAGGTTGGTACGTGGCTGCTCAAAATGCATGGTGTTAATGACAACAAACAGTTTTGCTTCATGCCAACAGGCCATCCATTTTTCAGAGAGGGAAGCGCAGGTCGTGATGCAGAAGACTCTCGTAATCCCAAATCTCCAAAAGTGTTAGTCAGTGTTCAGCTGGTCCTTCACCACCCAACACACCTCCCATCCCTACACCTTTACACATCACCACCACCACCACCACCACCACCCCCATTACTACTACTACCATCACCACATCTTATCTGTCACACGCATACCTGAGACAAACAAAAGAATCATCTGAATGTCCCATCGAAGGCGTCTTGACCAAGAAGAGAGGCATGCTGTCATCCCATTTGTCTCACCAGTGGCTGGGAGCAATGCCACTCACACCTGCATTCAATCCTCAATATTCCTCTTATAATTCTCTGCATGTGATCTCCATAAACACTACTATATGAAGTGTGCAGCATGTCAGCACACACTGCCTGTTAAATTAAATTTTACTGTATACAACAGTATGCATCTATCAGCATTTTCTGTTTTAAAATAACTTACCAGAGTTGCATTAGTTTCTGTCCCAAACACACCACTCTTTCAAAACTACCATGGGAGTGGCAACATTTGGAGTCACTATTCACCTGTAGCATACAGTTCTTGCAACAATACAATTGCATCATGAAATTGTGCAGAAACACAACAAAATATGATGCAAATGCACATTAGGATAATATTACTGTATAAAATAGTTGTAAATATTGCCCAGTGAGTGTACCTGTTTCCTTTCCCTCAAGAAAGAGAAACTTAGATCCACTGCATGTCTCAGCTCTCATGTACTGATGACACATGTAACACAGGTGGGAGCTTTGTCCTATCATAATTTTCTGAGAAGTTGCTTAGTGAAGGCACCACATGATTTTATCAGCTGTCAATCTGCTGTCCTGTTGCCACCCTGCAGCATCCCTTGCTGTCTGGCTATTAGAACATGCTGTCATAAGGAAGATGCTATCTTGTGTCCACCTCACTTTATAGACAGGCCTGGTGAGGGAGTCCAGGATATGGGTGGAAGAAGGTGTGTCATATAATGCTCTGGGAGATGCAGCATAAACAAACAAATGTTACAAGATTTAATTAGCTGAATAGTTATTACTAAGTATGCATGTGGCTGTCTTTACCAGCAGTTGGTAAATGTGAGATGCACTTTGTCCCTGTTTCAGTAATACTTAATGTCCATTTAATGAATATAAAAGTAGATAAATTGATTTAAAGTGAGACTAAATATAAATAATTCACTTGCAGAAATTTCTTCTGTTAACCTTTTTTCTTTCCTTATTTTTGTCTTTTATCATCCTTAAATACCACAAAGAGGAATGCAGTAAACATCCATATTGGTCCCTAAAGAGTCACGTAGGGTCTGTGTCTCATCCCTACAACACAACAGCTTCCACCACTACCACCATATTCATACTTGCCTAGCTCACCTCCTCCATCCACACAGGTCACGCTCGCCCATATCTGCCATTCAGTCAGTGTTTGAGTGTGCAGTGGTGCTGCTTGGATCTGCTGATGTGTCATGGAGAGCAGTGCGTCATGCTACGCAAGATGACAATTTCTGTGTGCGACTAGCAGCCGTGTGTGTGCCAGCCCTGACCCAGGCAGTGGTCTCAACACTTGCAGATAAACTAGAGGTGATAATTATTCCACTTATAGTGAACTAAAGATTAAGGAAAGTTGTAAAGAAAAATAAGTTTATTATATTATTCAGTTAATGGCAAAAGCTACTACAATATACATTGATCTTAATTGTGAGCAGCATCTTTAGTGGCAATTTTTTTCAGGCATTTTT
The DNA here is from genome assembly GCF_017591435.1 of Portunus trituberculatus. Taxonomy (NCBI): domain Eukaryota; kingdom Metazoa; phylum Arthropoda; class Malacostraca; order Decapoda; family Portunidae; genus Portunus; species Portunus trituberculatus. The sequence goes on along the minus strand of NC_059302.1, from coordinate 17,457,013 downwards.
GCATTCGAATGAATCCATTCTTACATAAGAAAATGGTAAATAAACATACTATCATCTGGACAGTGAGATGTGGCTATTTATTGAAAACTAAAAAGAATCCTGCTATTTTGAAAACAGGTATTACAATAGGCAATGAGACAGCTGCCCTGCTCTGTCCACAGTATGTGAAGATGACAGTGGAACACATGAGTCGGGTGAGTGACATTGGTGGTGTGCTGCTCCAATACCTGCGGTGTGCCATGTTCTTTTGGCATCGATACCATGAGGATGTGCAGCCCCGCCAAGCACGAGTCCAGGCCATAAGTGACCAGGCCAAGCAGGCATGTGCCTTCACCACACTACACTATGCAGTACCACACCACACTATATCACATCCTATGTCCAAGACTTTATTTGCTAGTATAATTTTTAATATATAGAGTAATGCATAAAAAATATTCCATTCTGTTCTCTTAACCATGATGTCTATCACACCATCACTCACACAGCAGTCCATTCCACCATACAGCTGCACAGCAAACTGGTCACTAAGGAGAAGAGAGTGAAAGGACTCAAGGAGGAGGTCAGCAGCTTAAAGTCAAGGTTACGTGAAGAAGAGCGGTTTGTGATATCTCTGCGGAGCAAGCGGGCAATGGTGGAAGAGGAGCTGGAGACAGTGCTGGAGGTGATCACCCATCTCAGCCCGCACTCAGAAAGGTAGTTGTGGAGTATATAAGTATTTTAAAAAATAGAGGATTGCATCTCTTGCCTTTTTTCTACCACTGTTTTCATGCTGACTGTTTTCCAGATCTTGCTAACTGACCTTACATGCTTTTCTTCCTCCAGTGGGAGATATTAAAAATTGTCAATTTTTCAGTGTTTGCTGGGTGGTTTAATTCAGAAGTTGTTCAGCATTGTCTTGCAGACAGAGTAGTCATCTTAAAACACTATACAATGTTGTATCTATTGATTTCCTGTGCTTTTTCTCCTTCCAATGTTTTCTGTTATGTTACTATGTTACTTCTTGATAGTTGCTTGAGTTTATATGACTAACTTCATTTTATAGAATAAAATATGGTAGCTTGTTGTATCAAGCTCTTTAATTTTAGAGGCTTTGATGTAACTGAGAACCTGAACATACATTTTATCTCATCTCTGCAGAGGTTAATGCTTCACAGTCAAAGTGCAGAGAAATTTTTGTTCAGTTTTCTTTATTAGAAAAAGGAAAATTTGCGGTTGAAACTGCAATAGCCCAATGAGGCTGCTGCAATGCTTGTATTACCATGTACCTAAGCTGTGTATTGCCATAGCATAGTCTACAGTGATCTGCAGGCATGAAGTGCAGGCTAGCAGATCACTGTAAGAGCAATGGATGGGCATGTATCAACAGCTGGGTCCTCTTCAATGGCAGAGACACATTGTATGCCAGGGATGGAGTTCATTTATCATGCCAGAGTATTCAAGTTTTGGCTGGAATACTTGAGCTTGAGGTAAATGCACTCCAGCACTTTTTTCATTAGTCAGGAGAGAGAAAAGGCTTGTAAGAATGATAGGAAAGACAGAATAGTTAAATCTAGAAAAGTATCTAGCTCAGTAAAGGTGGTGAATAGTGTAAGTGTTTATTACACAAACTGTAGAAGTATTTTGAATAAGATAGATTTGGTTAGAGGAACAGTATGTGTTGAAAATTTATATATCATTGCATTAACAGAAACTTTGTAAGACATGTCAGGAAAAATATTTAATCCAGAGATAAAAATTGATGGTTATACACTATTCCATAAGGACAGGAAAAACAGGAAAAGAGGAGATGTAAGATTGTATGTTAGGGACACATTGCAATGCTGAACTGACAATAAAATTAAGACAGATAGTAAAGTAGAGTCCTTATGGATGGATATTAAAGAAGGATCACAATTAATAGTATAGTGGTCACAAATGAAATCGCAACACTAGGGATTTTTGGATCATAAAACTCAAAAGTGCATCTTACATTTGTTTTGTTTGTACTTTAGGCTTACATTTAATAGTTTATCATATTTCCCTTTGATGTAAGTAACTGCTGGATCCTTCTTGGCATGATAGTGGTGAGATTCTAATGCCAGAGGGGTAGTGAAGGAGATTGACCATATCCCTGTTAGTACTCATTGGAGGATTCTTCAGAACTACAGGGTTTTTGTGAGTGCCAGTTTCTTTGTGAATGATCACAGGCTTTTTGTTGTTACACTCAAGCTGTATGTCAAGTCCAGAAAGCTTACAAGATGTGACCACAATCTTGAGAAACTGAAGGACTTGACATGTGCCCAGGAGTATGCAGTGACAGCCTCCAATTGGTTTAGAGTGCTTGACACCATAGAGGACCTGGTAGAGCTATGGGATACCTTCAAACATGAGTCTTTTGAGGCTGTTGGGGAATGCCCAAGGTCACGGAGTGGCTTTGCCTCGGTAGAGACGCTGGACAGTATTGAGGAGAGTCGCGCTGCCAGATTTGCTGGGAACCGCGACCAGTACAGGGCTCTGTCTTGTAGGACTAGAGCTCTCCTGAGGATGTATAATTTAAATGCTAATGACCTCTGACCTACCTATCGATCCATGAAGAAACTCCTCTCCAAGTCTACATCTCAGGTGAGCGCTCTTCGAACAGCAGATTGTCGCCTTGTATCGGACACAGATGGGCAGATGGGTCGTTGGGCTGAGTACAGTAATACTCCGCTTAATGAACATTCATCTGACGAATTTCCGGTTTAACGTACTATATAAAGTTAGACCAAAAAGTCCACATAATGTACAACCACATCCGTTTTAGCGAATTTTCTGGGTTTGAATTTGTCGGTAGCTTCGCTGTGATTGGCTGGCTCCCCGCCTCTGTCTCTAGCGCTCCTGGAGCTGGATCCAAGATTCTTTAACAATGTCAGAGCAACCTCCTGCAGTGAAATGGCATCCATGAATGCTTGGAGGGACGGTGACAAGGTTGCTATCAGGTTGCTCTGAGGTTGCTGGGAACACCACCTCTTGAGGTGGTGTTACTGTCTTATAGTGTATATGCATATATGTTCACAAAACAACATTTCTATTAGCTTTTTACAAACCTTGCCCCCAAGAAAGGATTGTTTTGTAATGCATAAAGTGAAATCTTACGTGGAATACCAAAAAATAAAGCAGAGATGAGATCAGCCACTTCTTCTTGTGACCCTTTTGCTTGCGTGTTACTTTCATGATGATGTTTATGTTTTCACTCCTCTATTGCCTGCTATAATGGATATCATATCTTAGTATTCATATACTCTCATGCCATGAGGATAACCTGGACTCCGTGGCACTGAGAGATAGTGAATTACTAATGAAATACCGCGGTATTTCATTAATAATTCACTATCACTCAGTGCCATGGAGTCGAGGTTATCCTCATGGCATGAGTGTATATGAATACTAAGATATGTTATCTGTTTCACTTCACGATAGTTTAACAGCATCACAACGGATTCAATGAGATGCCCGTGTCACTTGCCACATGCCAGTTCGCTCCCAGCTGCCGCACCGTATAGTAGTAGTAGTAGGTTTATTGACAAAAATGCAATACAACCAAAACTTATATACAAAAAAAAAACATAGGTAAGCTTTTTTTTTTTTTTTGTCCAGCATGCAAGCCATGACAATTTAGTTAGCAGTAAAGGGAAAACATTGTTATTTCAACTGTTGAAAACTGACCGTTTTCAAGAATAACTACAAGCATCATATCCCCAAAAACCAACAAAACAATTAATTCACATTATGAGACTGATCCATACACATATCCATCATAAATAACTCATAGTAATCTAACTTCAACATACATATTAGTAAGAAAATATATAAAGAACTAATATACACAAAACATTTCTGTTTCAAGCCCCTCAGTAAAGACAAATTACATCATGTATATAGTCACATAGATCTTTAAGATAATTGGTGTCAAGTAATTCTGTTAAATTGGTGAATGTCAACATAGGAAACCTGTCACGACACCTTGCTGGTAATGCACATTCCAATAATACATGTTGTTCTGTCTGCACGTGTACACCATCACATTGGCACACACGTTGTTCACGAGGTGTGCGACTCCACCTTCCAACTTCTACCCGAAGGCTGTGTGACATTAAGCGTAGTCTGGTAAAAGCTTCACGTTTATAGTCTTCTATGAAGCATTTTGTGGTGTACACTGGATGCACTGTCATGTTAGGGTTCATCTCTGTCAGGTACATTCTAAGTTTTGTAGCACCTGCCGGCTTTTCTCGCACATAGTTTCTTACTTTTTCTATATTATTTTCAATTCTGTTCCATAGACTTGATCTTTGCAAATCTCTATAATATGGTGTGTTAGCCTCCTCGCAAATCCTGTATACAACCTGATATGGCATTTCCTGATCCTGGTTTCTTTTGTGTCTGAATGAAACTATGTTTTCTCTTCACTATCAGGTCTTGTAGTGGTGAAATACCAGCCTCTATCATACAGAGATTCACACTTGTGTTTTTCCGTACACTGAGTAAGCACTTCACTAATTTATTGTATTGTTTTTCTATCACTTTTATTTTACCTGTGAACCAAGATTCGGAGCTGTATGATAAAGCACTCATCACCACTGCATCAAACACTGCTTTCTTATAAATGAAAGGCATACGTGTATTGCTAGCACAGAATATGGAAAATTTGTTGACTATTGCTTCACTTGATCTTTCATGAAGCGCCATAACGGTGTCCATAGTAGCCGAGTCAGTAAACCATGCCCCCAGGTACAGGTACTCAGGGGAATACACCACGCTCACTCCATCGCATACTATACACTCTTTATCATCTTCCTGGCCGTTAATCACAAAGAACTCTGTTTTCTTTTCATTAATAATCATTCCACTCTCTCTATAAAACTGCAGTACAACACCTAACTTTCTTTTTTTTTTTTTATTTATACCATGTGGGTTTTTCACAGGAGTTTATGGGCTAAAGGGGATACTTTTTGGGGGTATCTCCTATCTCAAAGCCCACCCGCTAGGAAACCGTTGCCCCGAGTGAGGAAGCCTAACCTACACTCGGACCGTGGACAGGATTCGAACCCGTGCGCTTGGAGACCCCTCAGACCCCAAAGCACGGGGTTCCACTGTACCACATTTCTCTACTTGTTGACAATATCACTGCATCATCCATAAGTAACAATGCGTGCAAACTGCCTAGAAAGCCATCAGTAACTACAGATCTTTTCAACATTCTTACCATATTATCAAGATATAGAATGAACAGCAGACAGCTAGACGGGGCCCCCTGGTGAACTCCTATAGATGCGTTTATAACAGAGGATTTCAATATGTGTTTTGTACAAGCGTACATTGCCTTAATGGCCTGTAACATTACTCTGCCGCATCCTAAGTCTTTTAACCATTTTATAAGCTTCGCTCGGGGAACCCTGTCATATGCTTTACTAAAATCTATGAATAAAACATACAACTTTTTCTTCTTATACTTGGCATAATCACACAACATCCTAAGCGATATAGTTTGCTCTATGCATCCTCTTCCTTTCTGCCCACCAGCTTGGCATTTATAAATATTAACCCACAGTTTTAAACGATTTAGAATCATTGTGTCAGAGATTTTGGCAAGGGTGTCCATTATGCTGATTCCCCTGTAATTGCTACATATGCGCTTGTTTCCCGACTTGAATAAGACCACAAGTTTGCTGTGACACCAAGCTAATGGGTACCGGAAGTAAGCAAAAACAATATTGAAAATGGTAAGAAAGAACATGAAACATGACATAGGTAGGATGCTAATGATGCCTAGGCACACTCCAACATAACTTTTGTTATTCTTCATAGTGTTCAGGGTCTGCTTCAATTCATCAGGTGTGAATGGGTCGTCTAACACTGGTACATAAGGTAACATCATGCAATGATTTTCAACATCTTGTAGTACATTTGGTGGATTTAATAAATTTTCAAAGTGCACTTTAAATTCGTCATCTTCTGGTGCTTCTATGCTGTCATTATCGATAGTTCCTTTCCAATTTATGGCTTTCCAAATCAACTTCGTGTCATTTGTTTCCAATAACCGCTTCCATCGTGGATGTTTGTCCTCCCAGCAATGTCCTTGCACCGCTTCTCGGGTGTAGCATTTCGCCGCTGCCTTCGTGATGACACGGCAGCCTTCTGTTACTACTGCTTCCAAGCCACTCCCCTCTTCATTCACGATCAGATCTGGCAGTGTTGCAGACTCAAGATCGCTATGTAGATCATCTACGTCCACCTCTGTAACTGGCCTGCTCTTTACATTAAACTGTGTGCCAGGTGCAGAGTGGTGGTGCCCCAATGCTGACTCCCTTTGCAGCAGCTCACGTGGCGTCAAGACATTTTGCCCGTCAAGTGACAGCGTGACACAGAGTGGAGCATGATCGGATCCTGGGATATCTTGGTTTACGTGCACGTCCGACACTAAGCTTATACAATCAGCTTTTGTTAAACAGAAATCTATCTCAGATATCCATGTTCGACGTCTTCGTCACTCCTTGTCTGCGGTTTATTTTGGTTACCGGCACTCTCCATGGAGTTTGGCCTGGTAAGCCTTCACCTCATCTGTTTTTTCTGGTGCTACACCTCGGTATAAGCAATCTGTTGGATATACATTGTCCTTGGATCATTATTTGGTGTCTGCCCTGTTGTGTGACCCGGAGCTTTGCTTTTATTTGCAGCCCTCTTATGGCGGACCGTGAGAAGGTTTCGGAAGGGACACCAAGGCGTTTCTCCTCTTCCTCCTCCTCGTCCTCGGACAGGAAAAGGCGTGAGATGGCTTCCCCTGACAAGGACGCTAAGAAAAGGAAGGATGGCCCTGAAGCTTGCAGTGCTCGCCCAAGGGGAGCGCCGTTGCATAGGCAAGACCCCGCAACATCAATTGACCAAAACAGACCTGGGGCCGCCGGACCAACAGAGGACGCCACAGCGATGCCACCAGTGGCAGGGCCGAGTCACATCTCCGATCCTTCTGCCTACTCATCTATAGCTGACAGGTATGACAGGCTGAGTGCTTTAGTAGGTGGCTTGATCGATAAGCTTGAGAAAGGCTCAGATTCGGACGTCCCCAGAAACGACTTCAGTGGCTTCCATACACTGTCTTCCTCGGAAAGTAAGGAAGGAGAACTCCCCCAGCACGTCCCAGACTGCATGGATGAACTGGACCAGTTCAATTGTGTGCAACCTGACCCAAGTGTGACTGAGGACGATGCTGACTTCCTTAAAGCTCTTGAGGAGCTCTCTGGCCACTTCCACGGTGAGGAAGAAAGGGGCGAGCTGCTGTCTTAATGCTTGGCTGCCATACTCAATACAAGTTTGAGACATCGGCCTACATCTGAGGGTGTGAAACTCACCTGTGGGAAAATCAAGCTGCCCAGCAATATCCCGAACTTGACTGTGCCTTCATCCAACTCTGCTCTCATTAAGGCCATGAGTGTAGGGGGTCGCCTTATTGACGCCCGACTTGTCTATACCAGTGGTTTGATTTCCAAGGCGCTGGTACCCATTGCTCAGTGCATAAGTGATATAGGGGACCAGAAAGGCAGTTCTATCAACAGCTACCTACATGGTTTTAATAACAGCCTTAGACTTTTGACTTCCTCTGTGAACTATATTAACCACCTTAGGAAAGAAGTGGCACGTATCCATGTGCACGATTCGGCCCTTGTAGATCTCTGCAGGTGGGATTGCAAGGTTGGCAAAGATGAGTTGTTTCCTTTTGACGTTGCCAAGAAGTGCGACGATATCCATAAGACAAAGAAGTTAGGAAGGCCCTTCTTCCGTCCTACAAATCTACTGGCCCGAGGAAGTTTCCCCAGCACAGACAAGCGCCTCGTCGCTCTTATTCTCAGCAGTTGCCTCGGCAACACTACCAACAGGACAGACCAAGGCCCCAGGCGAAGCCTTTTTTAGGCCACAGGGCATCCCAGGGGAGGGGGACGCACAGACTATCCACCTCCCAGTAAACCAGCTTCCAGTGAGTGATTTTTTTTGCCCCTTGTTCAACACTCCTGAAAATTTTGTGGGTGGCAAAATCCATGTAGCCAGGCTGCATTGGCAAGCCCTGTCCAAGGACAGATGGATCCATGATGTTGTGGATGGTAGAATTCTTGGGTTTGGTAGTTTGGCCAGGCAGATAGGAATTCCTTCCCCACTTCACCTCCCGGTAGCAGACACTCTTGCCCTGGATTCTGCTATGGTAGGTTTCCTTAAACACAAAATTGTTGAAAGATGTGAACCACAGCTACGGGGTTTTATCTCTAATGTATTCCCAACTATTAAGAAAGATGGTTCAGCCAGGGTTATCTTGAATTTGAAAGAACTGAATGAACATATTACACACATACATTTTAAAATGGACTCCATCAAGGATGTGATTCAGTTAATTCAACCTAATTGTTTTTTCTCTACTATAGACTTCAAAGATGCATATTTTTCTGTGTTTATTACTCCAGGAGATAGGAAATGGCTCCAATTCTTTTGGAGGAATGACTGCTTTCAATTTACGTGTCTTCCTCAGGGACTGACTTCGGCTCTCGAGTTTTCACTAAATTATTAAAACCAGCCCTTTCTCACCTCAGGACACTTGGGATTTGTGTAATTTCTTACATAGATGACTGCCTTTTATTGCCTCATCAGCAGAGGAATTAAGGATCAATGTGGGTTATGCTATGAAGTTTTTTGACTCGCTAAGGCTCACAATCAATGTTCCAAAATCTGTACTCACACCCACCCAAGAGGTGGAATTCCTGGGAGTAGTGTTAAACTCTGTCAATATGACTGCCACATTGCCTTCTCGTAGAAGAGAGCACGTCAAAAAGCAAGGCAAACTTCTAAAGGGTGTTGTCACTTTGCATGACTTGGCCTCCTTTATTAGAATGACTGTGGCGTCTGACCCTGCTGTTGAATTGGCCCCACTGAGGTATAAATATTTGGAGATTGTTAGGAATGGAGAATTAGCTAGACATCATGGGGATTATCACTCCACAATTACCCTGGATAATCATGCTAGGAGGTTAATCATTTGGTGGATTGACAACATAGACACTCGATTTAAGTTTCTACAATCTTCTTTCCCCCAGATAGAAATGTTCTCTGATGCTTGTCTGACTGATTGGGGTGCAACAACAAGAGATACCAAGACCGGAGGTCACTGGGCTCATGTAGAATTAGATCATATTAACGTGTTAGAACTGAAAGCTATTCTGTTGGGCCTCACATCTTTATGCAGAGATTTCAAGGATACTCATATCCGCCTTCGGTCGGACAACACCACAGCTGTTGCCTGTATAGACAGGGGTAGCAGCACTAAACCTGCCCTTAATACTGTAATAGAAAATATCTTTGCTTGGGCTGAGTCACGAGGGATTACTTTGTCAGCAGAGTATATAAAGGGGCTCTATAATGTTGAGGCAGATAGAGAATCCCATGTAAAAAACTTAGATACAGAATGGATGTTATTGCCCAAGGTCTTCAAGTTACTGTGCCAGACCTTTTATACCCCAGATATTGACCTTTTTACCACTAGAATCAATGCTTAGCTACCCATTTACGTTGCCTGGAAGCCAGATCCTTCGGCTACACATATTAATGCATTCACACTTAATTGGGCTAATGGGGAGTTATATGCCTTCCCACCTTTCAGGATCATTAGCAGAGTATTGCAGAAGATACAGGCGCACAGGGCAACAGTTTTGACAATCCTACCTCTTTGGCCGATCCAAGTATGGTTTCCAAAAGCTCTTCAACTGCTGTTAAGCACTTTTCTTTTGCTCACTCGACATTCATTGATCCTACCGCAACTTCCCTCTCTGGTACATCCACAGGCCCAGAAGTTAATCCTGGCAGGGATGGTTCAATCAGGCAAGCCTTCCAAAATCAAGGCCTTTCGCCAGAGGTTGCCAGATTTCTGCTTAACTCGTGGAGAAAGAGCACAAAAGTACAATATGGGAACATGTCGAAAGATGGGTGTCATTTTGTCGCAGGAGGGAAATTGATCCATTTTCACCACCTGTAAATATTTTGCTTTATTACTTGTTTTTGGAGTTTAAGAAAGAGAAAGGCCGAGGTTACAGCTCTATGAACACTCTCCAGTCAGCCATCTCAACAGTAGCTTCTATCAATGGTCAGCCTGCAGGGAGGCACCTCTTAGTTCGCAGGTTTATGAAAGCGGTTTTCCAGGAGAAACCATCCCTTGCTCGCCTTCAATCCACCTGGGATCCGGAATTGGTTTTAGATCACCTAAAGAGTCAAGGCCGGGATAAAGACTTATCACTCATCCAGTTATCGAGGAAATTAACAATGCTAATGCTCCTAACATCTGGCCAACGGGGTCAAGCACTACACTTACTGGACATCAGGAATATGAGTATCTCAGACTCTAGGATTTCGTTCCAAATAGGAGACCCTCTCAAAACATCTAGGCCCGGTAATCATATGTCAGAACTAGTCTTTGAAGCATATGTACCAGACAGATGCGTATGTGTCTTCACCACTAGTTTACACTACCTTGACAGAACGAAAGGCTTAAGGGGGAATATTACCAGATTTTTTCTAACAACGAAACAACCCATAAAATTGGCATCAAGGGACACTTTACGTCGTTGGACCAAAGATATAATGAGAGCTACTGGCATTGATCTTTCTATGTTTTCTCCTCATTCCACCAGATCAGCTTCATCCAGTAAAGCAGCCCTGAAGCTCTCACTATCCACCATTTTGTCCTCTGTGGGTTGGGCCAATGCATCAACCTTTGCAAAATATTACGAGACCTCTAAATAAACATTGTCAGTTTGCAAATGCTGTGTTGTCTTAAGTTCTTGTTTGTCGCGTTTATCTCCTTTCTTGTGTGTATAGAATTATGCACTGTTCTGAGCCAATGTATTTCCGTTTTTTCTGTTCTGGAGTTAATTGATTAAAGCATCTCTTTGGGATTGCTGTGTTTGTTTTATGCATACATACATGTTTCAGGTTGTATACCTCTCAAATAACTATATATTGTTTTGAAATGTATATATATACAGTATCCACAAAACACTTCTCTTGTAGGTTTGATGAATCACTCTAAAGCTCTCAGTGAATCCTTTGTGACGTTGTTAAACTATCATGAAGTGAAATTGTAAGATTAAACGAATACTTACCAAGTGTGAAGTTTGATTGTAATTTCACGAACAGTTTAACTGCGTCACTTAGGATTAAATGCCCACCCTTCCATTCCCTCTGCCTACACAGTGTTGAATGGGGAAATCACCGGGTGATTTATGTGATATATTTATTACTGTTTTTTGCTGCTTCCTCAAACCTACACTCTGAATGACTGCCGTGTGGCGGGTGACGCAGGCATCTCATTTAATCCTAAGTGACGCAGTTAAACTGTTCGTGAAATTATGATCAAACTTCACACTTGGTAAGTATTCGTTTAATCTTACAATTGTAACAGGCAATAGAGGAGTGAAAACAAATATCATGGGGAAAGACAACACGCCCAGCTAAAAGGGTAACAAGAAGAAGAAGAAGAAGCGGCCGAGTCACCGTGAGTCTCCCACTTCGTCTGTGGCTGATTTCATCCCTGCTTTATTTTTTGGTATTCCCTGTAAGATTTCATTTTATGCATTACAAAACAATCCTTTCTTGGGGGCAAGATTTGTAAAAAGCTAATAGAAATGTTGTTTTGTGAACATAAATGCAAGAATGTGAGAGAATTTGTACGTAGCTCCTCTAACTTTCAATGACTCATATGACATCATAAAAGTAGTGGTACACCGGTGGCCCAATATGCTGCCAAAGCAGCCAAACGTATATATAATTTTTTGTTTTAACCCATGTTGGGGACCAGCCCAGAATGCATCCCCCCCTATTTCCATTATTTCCAATGGGAAAATTATGTTCGCTTAACGAATTTTCGCTCTACGAACAGCTTTGACACCCCTATCCTGTTCTTTAAGCGGAGTATTACTGTACAGTAAGTCCTCGTTATATGGTACATATGCGCTCCTGAAAACCTTACCGCAAATCAAAATTATCGTATACCAAACCCATTATAACATGTAATGATAGGGAATGCATTCTAGCTTGTCAAAAGTCACCCCTGCAGAAATGAAAATACATGAAAATAGTCATATAAAAAAAATGTAAAGTACTGCGCAAAAGAAATAAACAGAAAATGTTTTTATTTACCTTTCACTTGCCAGATGATGTCCTTCCCGAGGCTAAGGGACAATAGGGATTTCAGCCTTTACTCATCTTCCGCTGAGTGGGCTGACTACTTCTCTTTTAGCTTTGCATTGTCAACTCCAGCAGTGTCTGCAGAACGTTTTGGGGCCATTATAAGTGCGTCACTGTGCGTCGTGATAATATCCTCAAAAAAACACACGTAAGGATTTCACTTGTGTTCACTGGGAAACGCAGGAAGAGACTGATTGTTGTTGTGACGTCATCCACGTCACACTTCCCGCGCCACCCTAGCTCAGTGCTCACTGACAGCTGACTTTTGGCGGGACGTTCTGGCACTTTGGGCTGACACTTGAGGTTTCCTATTGTTTACATATCGCTTGTGGACACTGGGCTAGCTTGAGTGTTCATGAAACTCTCCACAGTGCTGTAAACAACTAAACATGCCAAAAATTGCTCAGTGTTTGTATGCAATAACACGAAAAGAAAAACAGCAGGTTTAGGCATGACATGAGCGGATACCGTATCTGTGAATTTTTCTTACTATACAGTATATTGAATCTAGGGTAGTAATTTCCAAATACCGTAACTGTGAATTTACCGGATAAAGAAGTACCGTACAACGAGGAATTACTGTACTTTGAGCAGCTGTTCATGGTGGATCCTCCAAGTGGACAGCTCCAAACTGCAGCATTACAGATGCTGGATGCTGATCCTTCCATTGACGAAACTGCACCCTCTATTGATGATGTCAAAGAGGCTGTGGCAAAGTTGAGAGGTGGAAAGGTGGCTAGCACCTGTAACATCAGTGTGGAGCTGCTCAAAGTGGGTGTTGAGGCCATGATCCATGGGTTGTATGCTGTCTTGACTGCTGTATGGCATTCAAATACCATTCCCCCTGACTGGAATAAGGGATTGGTCATCCCTATCTGGAAGGGGAATGGGGACTGTCAGGACTGCAACAATTACCGTGGTACACTGCTCAGTGTACCAGGCAAGATGCTTGCCCATTTTCTGTTGATGTGTATCTGCAGTCACCTGCTAAAACACCAGAGACCTGAACAGCCTGAGTTCACACCTGGTAAGTCAACAAGTGACCGAATCCTAGTGCTTTGCGTACTGGTGGAGTGCTGATGTGAGTTTTAACAAGGGATGCTTGCAGCCTATGTCGATCTCAAGAAGGCATTTGATTCAGTGCATCGAGAGACACTCTGGAATCTTTTGCGTCTCTGGGATTCCTGCAAGGATTATTGGCCTATTAACTGGCCTCTACTCTGGGACTGTGAGTGCTGTGAAGTGTGGAGGGGGCATGTCCAGCTTCCTTGTGAATACGGGAGTGAGGCAGGAATGCGTGCTTGCTCCATCACTTTCCAACATTTGCATGGACTGGTTATTAGGCAGAGTTGCAGATCAAATCATTGTGGAGCATCTGTCGGCAATGCTGACATTACAAATCTTGTTTTTTCCGGTGATGCAGTAATCTTTGCTGAGTCACTGGAGGTTCTGGTAATGGCTCTAGAGGCACTACACAAGGAGTTGAAGCCCTTGGGACTCCAGGTGTTTGTAGACTTACTGGATGAAACAGTATAGTTTATCCATGTATGTGGCGAGGACATTGAGATCGTTAAAATTTCACACACCTTGGTAGTGTAGTGCGTAACAACAGTGGGTCAAGCCAGGAAGTTGTACGGTGGGTTGGCCTGGCCCACGTTGTTAGGGTCTCACTCAACACAAGTATTTGGTGTTGTTGGTACCTGTGCAGACAGACGAAGATTCAGATCTTCAAGTTACTGGTGATCCTGTCTTACTCTGTGGTTGTGAGACATGGATGCTGAACACCATTCTGAAGAGGCAAAATGTTGTCTTTGGTACTAGATTCCATTGCAGGATCATGGGGTACCTCTGGTATGACTTTGTGTCAAATCAGCAATTGCTCTGTGAGACTGATTCGAGGCCAATTACCAGCATAGTTCGTCAATGCTAACTGCGACTATATAGACATGTGGTACACTACCCGGAAGTCGATCCTGCATATCAGGTTGTCTCTGAAAGGGATAACCCAGCATGGAGGAGGCCAAGGGGACGTCCACAGAAATCATGGCTGCAGCAAGTCGATGTCTCTTGCTGGGAGTTACTTGGCATGGAGATTTGCAAGGCATGACCGTCTGGAGTGGTGCCATAGGGTAGGCAAGGCGACGCACCCCCTGGCATATGCCCCCCATGTTTGATTGATTGATGAGTATCCTTGAAATGACTGTCTCTAGCTTCTTTTTCATTGCCATATTATGCCATCTCTTGCTATCTTCTACCATAATTTTCATGCCAACTACTCTTTTGATCTTGTTAACTGTGTGCCTTTCTTCTCTAATAGCCTTACCTCTCCAAAGTTAGAGTTATCCAGTATTCCCAGTCTTTCATTTTTTTTATGGCAAACTCTGGAACATCCTGCCTACTTCTGTATTTCCTCCTTCATATGACATGAAGTCTTTTTAGAGGAAAGTTTCGAGGTACTTGCCACCTAATTTTCAGTAATCTTAGTGGCTCTCTCTGTTGGGATTGGCATCTCAGTGGGCCTTTACTTAATTTTGTTGCCATAAGCAAGTGTTCCTCTCACTTTATGATGCATAGTATTGTCATTAATTTTTACTCACAGGTGGCGTGAGGAAGCAAAGCTGCAGACAGAGATGCTGCAGCAAGTGACTGGAGAGTGTTTGCTTTCTGCCACATGCTTCACTTACCTGGCTGCACTGAACCCAGAGGCAGGTGAAGGGCTGAAGGATGCCTGGCGGAGGGATCTCACTGCTCGGGGCCTCTTGCACCCTTTGCCTGAGGATGCCTATCAGGAGAAGTTTAGGTAAGGTGTGTGTAATTACCTAGTTGTATTTACCTAATTGTGACATATGGGAGAGGAGCTAAGCTTGTACTGTCCCTTCTTCATAATTATTCTTATTCAACCTTTCCTTACAGTCATGAATGTTTAAAGCATACACCACCTCTCCTTTCAGTCCATTCCGTGCCTCATTGCCTCTATGAGGGAAGCTAAACTTCCTTATGTCTCTTCTGCAAGTGGTTATTTATAGTTTTCTTCCATGTCTTCGTGTTTTCTTTCATTCATTATATATAGGTCTTCCTTATCTAGTTTTTCCATCTCACTCAATAGTCTATAAAGTTCAATCATATCATCTCTCTTACAACTCCTTTCCAAGGTTGGGAGTTGTATATCTTAGCCAGTCTCTCCTTGTGTGGCAGATCTTGCAATTCTGGTATCATCTTGGTTGCTGCTTTCCATACATTTATCTTTCTTATATTTTCGTGTGGTGATCAAATTACCACATCTTCTAATATTGGACAAATCATTGTGGTAATAAAATTTCCTTCATAATTCATTCATCTAGATAAGCAAAGGGAACTCTTACATTTCTTAGTAGATTGAGAGTTTCACTTATCTTATTAATATGTTTTTTTCAGTGATACAGTAAAACCTCAGCTTACGACCATGATTCGTTCCTAAATCCTGTTTGTCACCTGATTTGTTCGTTCCCTGAATCAATTTTTCCCATAAGAATGTATTGAAATACCATTAATCCATTCCAGACCAAAATGAAATCATACTTTTGTCCATAAAACCCATTCAAAATAGACCTTTAATGTATGCATGACATGAACAAAATGATTATAAAAAGCCTAAATTGTTTTACTTACCTAAATGCTATCAAAATGATAATAAAATGAATAAAAAGAAAAGGTTATTTACTTGAGAGACTGGACGTTGATGGGATGATGGAATGGAAGAGAGGAGGATGGGGAGGAAGACAGACAAGATTCGAGATGATAGTCATGAGAGAGGACTTTGGATGTGCGCATCGTGCCAGAGCTACACAACAGCTGTGTAGCGTCACAAGTCAGTGCCGCATGTGGGGCCTCGTTATAGTGAACATCGGCGTGGGAAACATGGAAAGATTGCCAGTCTTTGTCTCTGCCTTGGAAGACCCTTGCCTGCCTTGCCACAATCTGCAGTACCTGGACATGGCCAGGATGATGATGACAGCAACGCTGAGAGCCACCAGAGCAGCGAGGATAACGCTGAGGAAGCTACAGCAGAGCATGCCGGTAACATCACCATGCCCAGGAAAAACAGAAGAAAATCGTGGTGGCACGGAGATTATGTTATGTAATATTTTTCGTATGTTCCTGTTTCTAATTTCTTTTGTGCTTATGTTTTGTTTTGTTGTTGTGTGATAGCCAAGTTGGGTATCACACAAACGGCTCGCCTGCTGGCGAGCCGTTTAACTGCGTTCGTCCCCCGAAATATCGTTCGTCCCCTGGGTCGATATATTGACAAATTTTTTGGTCGTCTCCCGAATTGTTCATCCTTAGAGACGTTCATCAAGCGAGGTTTTACTGTAATTCCTTTGAATATATCACTCAGATCTTTTTCTTTTGTTGCCTTATTAATTGTTTCATTCCTCATCTTATAGCTATCTATAACTACACCTTCCATTACTTCTTCCAAACTCCATGTTTTACACTTTCCAGTGTTAAATTCCATTCACCATCTGTTGCTCCACTAATACACACTACCCAGATCTCTTTGCAGTTCTTCACAATCTTCAGTTTCCTTAACTCTTTTTATAAAGTTTGCATTGTGACTGAAAAGACTCACATAGCTGGACATGTTCTCTATTATATGATTTATATACACTACAAATATTACTGGTGTTAACACTAACCCCTGTGGAAACCCCACTTTATACCAGGCTCTACATTGATAACTGGTCTCTTATTACTGTTTGCATTTTTGTTAAAAAAAAAACTTCCATCCATTCCAGCAGTTTTTCATTTGCACCTCTTATTTTCTCCTTTTTCCATAGAGGTCTTTTTTATGGCACAGTATCAGAAGCTTTTCTTGAATCTAAATGAATACAATCTGCCCTTAACCATCTCTTTCCTGGATTATATCAATCACTCTTGAATAATAACAGCAAGTTGGTAGGACAAGATCTACCCTTTTTAAAACCAAATTGACAATTTATAAGGATTTTGTTATCTTCAGGAAATTTGGTCTATTGTTTTTTTCACATTATTTTATTACCGCACTTGTATGTGACACTGATGTATTGTTTAATGTGTTTTATGTCTCCTCCTTTAATTATGGGCATAATAATACCTACTCTTTTCCAATCCTATGGAAATCTTTGTTCATTAATAGTGGTAAGTATGATGGTAGGTAATTTATTTTCAAGCTGGTTGCTACATTAGTTTAATACCCATCTCAATACTCCAGCTAATCCTGCAGTTTTTATCACATGAAAAGATTTAATGCTTTCATTAATCTTTGGTATCTTTACTTGAAATTCCTCAAGTTAAATTTTTTTCTGTACATTCAGTTGCCTTTTAAATTCCTTTCCCTTTATAAAACTTTCTTAATTTTCTATGCTTTGTTTTCAGTTTACCATTTACATATCTATAGATGAGTATGGGTCCATGTTTACACTTGTCCATTATATCTTTTTCAAACTGTCTTTATTTATCCTTCAGGATTATCACACATTCTTTTCTTACTTTCTTATAATTATTCTATTGGTTAATTCTTTTACTTCTCCATTTTTCCCATAAATCCTCTTTCATCTTTCTTGGTGCTTTGCATATTTCACTAAACTACACTTTTTTACCAGTTAATTTTTTAGGCACAAACATTTTTTTTTCCTTTGTAAATTTTAAGAAACTCATCCAACTTTTCTTGGACACTTGCTGCTTTATGGAACATGTCCCATCTCTTGAAAAAACTTCCTCATGTTGTCAGGGTTTGTCTTTATGCAATTCAATCTCTGGTATGGTTTTTCTCATTCCTTTTAACATCTACTTTCTCATTTATATTGAATTCTATGATAGCATGGTCATTTAGCTGGTGGCCACTCTATTTGAATGTTCTCGATTTCTTCTGATTCCTTGTTGAATAGATCTTTGTAGACGATGTATCTCAATCTTTTTCCAAATCTTGTATTATCTTTTATCCATTGTGTTGGTATGTTATCTATTGCTAGTTGTAATAATTTATTTCCATTAGATCATCCTGTTCTCTCTGTGTACCACTCTTCCCAGTACACCTAGTATAAGAGTGGCATTTCAATACATGGATAAAGACATGATGAAAAAAATCATCACAAGCATGATACGTCCAAGGCTGGAAAATGCAGCAGTGGTGTGGTTTCCAAGCTCTAAAAAGGATATAAGAAAATTAGAAGGGATACAGAAGATTGCTGCAAAGATGGCGCCAGAATTAAAGGACCTAACATATGAAGAACAACTGAAGGAAATGGGACTGCCAACCTTACAAGATAGAAGAGGACGTGGGGACCTAATAACAATGTACAAGATAGTCAATGGCAGTGAAAAGATAGACAAAGAAGACCTGGTGCTGTTGACAGAAGATGGAAGGACAAGAGGACATGAAAAGAAGATCAGGATGAGGCACTGTGGGAAGGATATTGGAAAATACAGTTTTCCACACAGAACGATGGAAAAGTGGATTGCATTGAATAATGAAGTTGTTATAGCACATAATGTGCATAACTAAGGAAAAATTAGATAAATGGAGATATGGAGACAGGACACTATGAGCCCCGCTCAAACCCTGTACAATACAACTAGGTAAATACAACTTCTTATAATTAATGTAATCCATGATAACCACTTTATTACCTCGTAGCATTTTCTGTGACCATTTCTTTGTATTTTGTAATTTCTTCATATTCTTTGTTTGGCCAGGCATTAGTTTTGGATGGTATGTAAGTCACTATGAAATGTTTCGTTTTGCCTTGTAGATTTTCCATAGCAAATTTTAAAGCTTCTACTAGTCCATTGCCACATTCTATTTCAACTACTTCTAAGCTTTTCTTAAATAGAAATATCACTCCTCTCATTTTGTGTATTCTGCTTCTTTCCCATTAGTTGTGAATATTTTGTCCAATATATTTACTTATAACTCATCATATTACTTTATTTCTGTGAGGCCTATTATATCTGGACTTTTGTCATGTAAATAAACATTCAACTGTCTTAATCATAGGATGAGGCCATTAATGTTAGTGTATGCCATATTCTGTTTCCCTTTTTCCTCTAATTTGTTTCCCTGTTCTCCCTCTTTTTCAGGTAACACATCCTCACGTTCATATCCAAAACTCTCCAATAAAATACTATCTACTGCTTCTCTTATCTCTCCTCAATTTTTTGTCTTTACTCCCTCCCTCAGTTTAATTAGTGCTTCCCTCTTCTTTTTCATTTAGGTGTCATTTTAGCCATATATTTTTTTGTTATCTCATCTTTAGCCAGCCTCCAGGTCCCTGCTAAAGCCTTCTCAGCATCTTTCTGTGATTTAAATTTGATTCTTATGGGTCTATGTCCATCGCCTATGGATTTTCTTTACTTATAATAGTCTTCTGCTTCACTTATCAGATATCTTCTCTCTTCTTTTACCTTTCCCACCATTTTATTTACTACCTCTTTCAGCCCCTTGTTTCTCACTATTTTGTTAATCTCTGTATTTTTCTAAATTCGAAAAACAATAATGCATTTCTTTTCATGAACTGTCGTGTTTATAAGAGATTCATTACTCTTGGTAACTTTTACTCCCTTTTGTATTATTTTGGCTTCATGTAATTGTTTCTCTATCATTATCTCATAGTTTATACTCTCTTTGTATGGCCTCCTCACTCATTTGTTTTTTCAACTAGTGTGTGTCTGTGTGTGTTTTAATTATAGATAGTGATATACTTTTATAATGATAAAGTGTGCTGTTTTATTTTTGCAGTAGTAATCAAGTGCCAGGTTACATGCTCTTCATCCCTTGTATTCCTTGCAGACTTGTGTCATGTGTAACAGAGGTGGAAATAGCAGTGAGGGAGGCTGTTCAATTCTACTCGAACCACAAGTCCTTGCTCTTAGTCCGTGACCCACACTATCTGGTACGCCACACCTTGCTTGCTGCTCATCTGTCTCCCATATCTAAAGCTGTGCACTCTGATCCTTGTCCATCTTCATCATTAATGTTTCTTTACATGCATATTGGTGGTGTTCTATTCTTGAAATGAGTCTAAAGTTTTGCTTCACTACATCATCATGCAGGTGGAGGAGTACTTTGGGTCAGGCATATGGCTTCTGGATGATGGCAGCTCATGGTTGGAGGAACTGAAGGAGCAATTGATGGCAAGGGAGCACCAGTGCCCTGTATACCTGCACAAGGAACACAGAGCTGCACTGGAGAGTATCCCCTGCATCCTAAATTTCCTGAAGGGTGAGTTGAAGGAAGAGAAAGGTTAGAGCAGTGGTTTTTAACCTTTTTACTATCATGCCCCCTCTAGGAATTTGTTCTTCCCTCCATGGTCCCCTTGTATATATGAATACAATTTTCTCACAAATTTTAAAGAAAAATTAAAAAGATGCTTTTTGTTCTTTTTACTGATTATGAATGAATCACATTATTAGTGATATACTTGTCACTGCTTCTTAGCTTCTAGATCTTGAATGTGTGGTTGAATGCCAGACAGTGGACAATGTAAGTCTCTTTTCATATTCAACCTGTTTCTGTACCTGGTCTTAACAGCAAAGAGTGTGGAAAAATGCAGCTTCACAAAGTTCTGTAGATCTGAACGTAGTTAAATTTTGAAGAGCTTCTCGTTAAGAGAATGACAAATATAATTAGAAAAATCCCTGCTTTCTCCCAAGGGCTCCCAGCCCACTTGGAAATTACTGACAACCCTCTTAGGGGGGCATGCCCTCCAGGTTAAGAATCACTGGGTTAGAAGAAAGTTTTGTCTTTACTCTGCATATTAGGAGTGTAGTAAGATGATCCATGAGACTATCTCCTCCCACTGCGAGCTGATTAGGATAAATGTGTGAATGAGTGTGAGGTGCTTTGTTTGGGCTGCATAGTGAGGGATTGCTGGCCTAGTATGTAGTATATTTAGATAATGTATTTTGCTTTGAATCGTAATTAAATCTACTAAATAAACTGGTGGACTAATACCATATAACTGCTGTTGAAAAAGAGAATTTATAGTAGAGATGTGTGGGCAACACTGTGAATGGATATGATGATGATAAACCAGATGTTTTGTGTTATTAGTGTATTATTGTTGGTTGTAAAGTTTAAATAAGGTTAAAGACTGTTAAAGTAATAACTGTTGGGACAATTGACTTTTTGTGTTGGTGGGTTGTTGGTGGCGATGTTAAGGAATGCCACGTAGGCTGGAGTAATGTCAGCAACAAGGGTGGCGGCCGTGGCGACGAGTGACTGGAGCGAGGGAGAGCGGGCAGACCGTCTGCACACCAGAAGACGACACGCACTGCACCACCACCACAGCTACTACCTATACCCTGCCCGCCCTCAGTTCTCGCCCGTGATTGTGTTGTGGACAGTGTACTGTTGCTCTTATGTGCTAAGTAAAGACAAAAAGCAAAGTTTGTTTCCTTACTGTTACAAGCTATCTAGGCAGTATGGGAGACAAGTTTGACTTGAAGCTGATCTCGGAATATGATGGCAGTAGTGCGCAGGGTGTGGTGGAGTGGCTAGAGAAGCTGGAATTAGTCTGCAAGCTTTGAGGCCTCGACAATGTAGCAAGTGTGATCCCACTACGCCTAACAGGAGATGCGTTTAGGGTGTACTTGCAGCTGGCTGAGTCTGACCGGAAGAAGACTGAAAAGGTGAAGGAGGCGCTGCTGGCTGCCTTTTCTGTGGATCCCTATGTGGCCTATGAACAGTTCGTGAGCCAAAAGTTGTGTAGTGGAGAGTCGCCAGACGTGTATTTGGCTGAACTTCGGCGACTGGCGACTGCCAGACGATGTCCGCCAACTACTCAGGGCTTGTTCACGCATGGAGGCTCTCGATTTGAACCAGATTTTGTCATGAGCAAGAGACAGCCCCCTTGGATCGTCCGAGGCATGCCGCAGAGCCACAGCAGGCTACGGCGCCGCGACTTGTGTGGTTGCTACAAGTCAACGATGCTACGTTTGTGGTGGCCTTAATCATCTCGCCAGAGACTGCTTAGCTCGCCAACCAGGTCGTGGCCGCACATGGCAATGGATAAGGTGCTACCAGTATGGTGGTTTAGGCCACATTGCGTCAGAGTGTTTGGGAAACGGACAAGGAGAGGGGACGTCAGCGCCAGCCTCCTCTCATGTCAGTCAATGAGTGAGGCGTTACCATGCGTGATTGTGAGTGTGAAGGGGGTACGTCACCGTGTGTTAGTGGACACTGGGTGCTCGCAGAGTGTCGTCCATGTTTCGTGCTGCAAGGCATGGATGAAAGGTGCCATCGACATGGTCACGGTGAGCGGGGAGAAGTGGTAGTGCGAGGGAACTGGTGTCGTACGCCTCCAGCTTAGTGGTGGGGCTTCTACTGATATTTGTGCATGTGTGACAACCACGAAGCCTCTTGGTTTTATGGTAATTCTCGGCATGAATGCCATAAGGGCCCTTGGGGGAGTTGCGGTAGATGCTCAGAATGGTGTTCGATTTGGAGTAGAAAAGTCAGAGATCTGTGCGACTGCCACTGCCGTAATAGGAGTGGATGAACCTGATTTTAGTGCCACTTATGACCCTGCATCTAATTGTAGGACGGCAGCTTGGAAATGGTCAGAAAGTAAGGAGCCTGGTGTCCTGAGAAGTGTGGTGGAAGCCTACTCTGTGCTGCCAGAAGCACGAGACTTGTATGAAGAAGAGCTCTAAAACTGGATAAATGATGGCTGGTTACTTCCGTACGACGAACATAAGTACAGACCAGCTAAAGGTCTAATTCCTCTTATGACTGTTGTACAATGCAATAAGAAGAAAGTACAGCCCGTGATGGACTTTCGAGAGCTCAACGCACATATCAACGCGTTCATGGCGGAGTCTGACGTGTGCTCAGAGAAATTACGGGAGTGGCGGAGGCAAGGTGTGGATGTTTGTGTAATTGACCTTGCTAAGGCTTATCTCCAGATCAGAATTCACGACTCTTTGTGGCCATATCAGACTGTGAACTTTAGGGGCCGGAAGTATTGCATAACACGATTAGGATTTGGCCTAAACGTTGCCCCCTTGATTATGAAAGCAGTGCTCAACAGTGTTCTCTCACAAGATCCAGTCGTCAAAAAAGGAACGTCAGCTTACATCAATGACATCCTTGTTAATGAAGACGTTGTTAAGGCCGGTCAGGTACAAGAACATCTCGAGAAATTTGGACTATCAAGCAAGCCATGCGAACGACTTGCTGACGGAGCACTTGTGCTGGGCCTGAGAGTCTGGGGGAAGCAAAGGGGCCTGGTGTGGAAGAGAGATGGCGAGGTGGACAACGTACCAAGTGAGTTAATGAAGCCGGTGGTGTTCTCATTCTGCGGCAAGCTGGTGGGCCACTATCCTGTGTGTGGTTGGCTGCGAGTGGCAATGGCCTTCATCAAAAGGAGGGCCAATTTCTTCTCAGAGAGATGGGATGAAGTCATCGCCAACAAAAAACTAAGGAGGTGTCTAGATGAGGTCGTACTTGAAGTTAAGAAGAATGATCCTGTGAGAGGATTTTGGAGTGCTAGAGGTGACAAGGCCAGAGTCTGGGTGGATGCCAGTTTTCTGGCGCTTGGTGCCGCTGTAGAAATAGACGGCAGCATTGTTGAAGACGCCACCTGGCTACATAAAGATGACCCCAGCCACATCAACATGGCAGAGTTGGATGCTGTTATAAAAGGATTGAATCTTGCACTAGCCTGGAAAATTAGAACGGTGGAATTGATGACGGACTCTTCTACAGTGCATCAATGGATCTCTGATGGCCTCTCAGGCAGAAGCAGGCTCAAAACCAAGGCTGCTAACAAGATGCTCATTCGAAGGGGAGTGGGCATAATACTGTCGTTGGTCGAGGAGTGTGGCATCCAGCTGTTGGTGACTCTCATTTCTTCCGTCAACAACAAGGCTGACAGCTTGACATGAGTGCCTCAGCATTGGCTGAAAGTTCCCGATGCCTACCCTACAGCCACCCAACAAGTGTGTGCAGCTGTCGTTGCTATACCACACGACAAAATTGAAGAAATACATCATGCTATGGGTCATCCAGGTATAAAATGCACGCTTTATTTTGTAAGGCGAGTTGACCCAGCAGTCACCAGATTTTTTTTTTTTTTTTTTTTTTTTATGTAGGGAAGAGGGCCAGCCAAGGGCAAAAAAAAGAGTTAGAAAAAAGCCCACTTGAGCGCTGGCTCTCCAAAGAGTACAAAAAGTGCCAAAACCGTCAGCCAGAATTAGGGGAGCAAATGCCTTGGTATTCAATCCATAAATAAATGCCAATCTTCTGCCCTCATTACATGACCAAACCATCTCAATTTTGTTCTATCCACTTCTTCCAACACTGGTCTCACTCCTAAATCTTCTCTTATTTTTACATTCCTCATCCTGTCTCTTCTCATAACTCCCCTAATTAACCTGAGTACCTACTCTCATCTTGACTGCCTGTATATTAGATTTCAGCTTTATTGTTAATGTCCTGTACTTTCCACCATGTAGCAATATTGGCTTAAAGAATATTATTACTTTACAACTTGTGGCCACATGTTTGTGTTTCAGTAGGGGATATAATGCACTAACATTTACATTGCATTTTTCAATCCT
This sequence comes from Portunus trituberculatus, assembly GCF_017591435.1. Lineage (NCBI taxonomy): Eukaryota > Metazoa > Arthropoda > Malacostraca > Decapoda > Portunidae > Portunus > Portunus trituberculatus. Next base: position 17,432,197 of record NC_059302.1, on the reverse strand, counting down.
TCTGTTAATTTCATTTTCATTTACTAGTAAGTTCCTTCTGCTAAGATTGATATCAAGATACCAAAAATTTTCTGTTTCTATTTATCAGTCTCTCTCTCACAATAGATTTCCAACTATTCAAACTCTTTAGTCACTGCCATCACCTCTGTTTTCCTTATATTTATTTTTGATTTATTACTTATCATTCCCCCTTTCCATCTATTCACTGTAGATTGTAGTTTATCAAGTGAGTCTTTAATGACAGCAACATAGTCTGTATGCACAAAGGTTGCTTGATTAGCAGGATGGACAACATCTCTTAAGCATTTGTCCATATAGTTGTAGATGATTAGTGGTGACAACATTCCGTAATGTACTTCAGTCCTCACCTCAAACCGATTCTCTTCTATTTCACCACATTTAACCTGGCTGTAACAGTATTCATAAACACTTTTCATATCTGGGACTGATTTTGGACCTATCTGATAATAGTTATCTTCCAGCACATTCCAGAGCCTGTTTCTGTTTATCTTGTTGAATGCTTTATCCAGATCTACAAAAACAATGTACTTACTTCTGTCCCATTCCTAACTCTTCTCTAACAACATTTTCATAGTAAAAACTGGGTCAGTAGTACTACTTCCGTCTGAAGCCATATTGACAGTTGTTAAACTTTGTTTCAACAACCCTTTTAATTTTATGTTCAATGATTCATATTGTTTGCTGGCATATGAGAGTAATGATACTCCCCTATAATTTGCATGTTCAGTCCTTGAACCTTTATTTCTATATATATGGAATATAAGTGGTTGCTGCCATTCTTTTGGTACCTTATGTGTAGGGAATATAAGTGCTTGCTGTCATTCTTCTGGTACCTTCTCTTCTCTATAAGCATTTTTGAAAAATTTTGTTAGCCACTCTACTATGCTTTTGCTCCCAGCTTTCCATATTTCTACAAGTAATCTGTCTTCACCAGAAGCCTTACCATTCTTCATTAATTTTAGGGCTAGTTTTACCTCATCAGTCATAATTTCTTCCTCTTCTGGAAGTTCAACATGACTTCTCTCAACTATATTAATGCTCTCACCTATTTCTTCATCTATATTTAGTAGTTCTTTAAAGTACTCTTACCATCAACCAGCAACTTCTTCCACCAATAAATTTTGCCTGTCTCTGTCAGCCACTGTGTACACTGTTGATATATTCCCTCTCCTATAATTCTTGGCAATACCATAAAGTACCTTCTTTGTTCCTTGTACTTTATGTAATAAATCTTCCCTGATTTTTTTTTATCCAAGACTTTTGTTTGACTTCATGAAGTAGTAATAGAAAACAGTTACAACTAGCCCAAATTTTTCACTACTTTGATAGCAAAATAAAATATGATGCATGTTTATTTTTGTTTCACATTGCAAATCTCAATTATATTTTTCATTGATGTTTCAGGGATGAAATCAACAAATAATATGGGTCAGCAAGATAAGGCAATCATTCCTGAAATTTTTTTCATTTACCATGGTTTTTCCATTAATAGAACACTTTTTAAGTGTTTATTTAATCTGATTAGACATTAATATTTCATTAATTATAATAAAAAAAAAATTCTAAGTTAAAATATCTGTACATGGTATGGGGATGATTTATACAAAACATAAATATTTGTTGAATATTTAAGAAAAATACCTACTTGGTTTTGTCCTGCAAAACTGAGCTGTATGTCATAAGTAGCCTATTCTCTGATGGATATTTCTGAACCACAGCCTTACCTTAGAAATTTAAAGCTAATTTTTCAAAAAATTTTCCAACCAATACTGGAGTATGCCCCCATATCATCTTAAAGCCTCACCTTGTAATATTTGAGAGTGGCTGATTTGTTATCAGTGGTGTATTATAAGACAATGTAGGTCATTGAGGAGAAAATAAGTGTAATCCATTGATGGATTTGTTCTTTATGCATCTCATCATTAGAGTCTACATAGGTGATGTTATGGAAGCAAATCTTTTATTTATATATTTGGTAAAGGACAACATAAAAAAAATACCAGACAATATCTGCAGTTAGTTGTGGCCAGGTGTTTGAAAATATAAATCCTTTATCTCAGATGTTTGCAAGTCTAATGGCAACAAAATGACCATGGTGGTGGTGGTGGTGGATGACAGCTGCTCCACATCCCCATGTCCTCTGTGTTCCCGGCTCACACTCCTCGACCTTTCCCTACACCACAAAGTAAGTACTGGTCTAATATTTTCATCCACCAATACTCAATAGGATCTCTTTTTTTTTTTTATTTATTTATTTATTTTATTTTATTTATTTTTTTTTTTATGGTAAGGCCTATAGCGCCTGTAGGCACACTTGAAGAGTGTATGGGAAGCGCTGTTCAGCTTCCGCCCATTAGTGGCGCAGGCAATTTTATTTATAGACATTCACCATATTGTTTCTTGTACAGGGTATTGTGCAGATAATGGCTGAGACTCTTTTGAGATGGCACTCCCCAGAACTGCAGCAGAGAGTAAAGCAGGCAGTAGATGCTGTAGCAGATATCAGGAGACAGAAGGAGAAGACTGAGGCACAGCTGGTACTCTCCCTCACCAGTGCTGCAACAGTCACTTCCTCGTCTGAACTCACAAGCTTCATGGGACAAATAAAGGAACTAAATGATGTATGCTTAGTATATGTATCTTTGTATTTTGATGATATAGTAAATATCATTGCAAGAAAGTGTTGCTCATGCATTGTATTTTTTAGGTCACAGGAGTATTGGTGCAGCAGGAAGAGGAAGTGGAACAACTGACAAAGGTGGTGGACTGTTGCTACACTCAAGCTGCCCACCTTGCTGCCCGCCTCTACACCCTCATGTCCACACTGGGCACTTTGCACATGAGCTACAATGTGCCTCTCAGTTTGGTGCAGGACAGTATTTCTCACAGGCTTGCATCATCAAATCTTGATGATGCCAGCAAGCAAGTTTCTCAAGGTGAATAAAAAAGATAATATTCAATATAATTGCTTGCTTCTGTGCTAAAGCCTGTGTCCCACACAGCACGATGAGAGGTGAATGCCTCATGATTGAGCATGTCTTGCACTTTTGCATGATGATCAACGAATCCCATGGTTCACAACATCTCACAGCTGTGAGATGGGCACACGATATTACTAAGATTACAATGAGCATAGGAGGACAGTCTAACGATATTGCTATCAATAATTTTTCACAATTCTGGTATGTCAGTAGCACGATGGCCACACAACCCACACCATAAAGATAAGATGTTATTTGAAGGTACATGAACGACAACAGACAACCACAGGTAGACACTTAAATGAATTGCACCAATGCTGCCAAATAAACACGAGCATGACACAACTGTTTTTTTCTAGAATTCATGCCTACATGTAAATTGTTAACTCACACCTGGCTGTCACAGCGCCATAGCAGCATCCACCAATGTCACAGCATTGTATCCCATGCAACATGGCCCTTCCCACTTACCCCCTCTCCAACTCCCATAGGACATGCCTGGCCACATGGCCCTTCCCACACTTCCCGAGCATGACACTGATGAGTACTACACGGATGAACTTGAATAATCTTCTAATCAACAATCGCAAGATTCAACTTTGTTTAACCCTCCTGCACAGAGGGAACAGTATGGCTAGTTCTATCAACTTTGGCCACACCTCCAAGAACATAACACTGATCTCTACAAATATTACCTTCTGGTTAACCACGCCATGTTCAATGAAATATTGCAATGAATTACACTTAAAATGAGTAGATAGGACACAAGTTGGAGGAAGCCACTGGAATGAGGGCTATGTTTGGCCATTACACTGCACTTCATGGTAACAGGGAAGGCCTAAAAACCTTCATTGACTTCTCACGTTTATCGTGTTATTATCGCCCAAGACTCGATTTGCAATTGTGATTCACTCTGGTATAACATGTTGTTGTTGTGATAGGTTCGTTATGTTATCATTCTATCATCGTCTGGCTTTTGGTCAGTAATCATGCTATCATATGGATACAATTTTTTGACAGCTACATTTATATATATATATATATATATATATATATATATATATATATATATATATATATATATATATATATATATATATATATTTATGGAGGAGAGAGGCAAACTAGAGGAAAAAAAAAAAAAAACTGCCCACTTGAGTGCTAAAAAAAAGTAAAGAGTTAGCCAAAATTAAGAAACAATTGTTTTGATATCTCCCTCTTACAAGAAATCAAGTCATAGGAAGACCGAAATTCAGAAGCAGGCAGGGAGTTCAAGAGTTTACCAGAGAAAGGTATGAATGATTGATAGTACTGGTTAACTCTTGTGTTAGAGAGATGGACAGAATAGGGATGAGAGGAAGAAGAAAGCCTTGCGCAGTGAGGCCACAGGAGGAGGGGAGATATACAGTTTGCAAGATCAGTAGCACAGATAACATGAAAATAGCGACAAAATATAGAAAGAGATGCAACATTTCAATGGTGAGAAAGAGGCTGAAGACAGTCAGTCAAAGGAGGGGAGTTGATAAGACAAACAGCTTTTGATTCCACATTATCTGATAAAACTATGTGAGTGGAACTCTCCAAAAAAATGTGAAGAGTACTCCATAAAGGGGTGAATAAGGTCCTTGTACAGAGTTAGCAGTTAGAAGGGCGAGAAAAACTGGCATAGATGCCTCAGAATGCCTAACTTCATAGAAGCTGTTTCAGCAAGAGATGAGATGTGAAGTTTCCAGCTAAGATTATGAGTAAAGGACAGACTGAGGATATTCAATGTGGAAGATGGAGACAGTTGAGGATAATTGAAAAGAGAAAATAATTGTCTGGAAGGTTGTGTCAAGTTGATAGATGGAGAAATTGAGTTTTTGAGGCTTTGAAAACTACTAAGTTTTCTCTGCCCCAATCAGAAATCTTAGAAAGATTGGAAGTCAGGCATTCTGTGGTGTCCTTGCATGATCTGTTGACTTCCTGAAGGTTTGGTCATCTCTGAAAGGACGTGGAAAGATGTAAGGTGGTATCATTAGTGTAGGAGTGGATAGGGCAAGAAGTTTGGTTAAGATCATTAATGAATAATAGAAAGAGAGTGGGTGACAGGACAGAACCCTAAGGAACACCACTATTAATAGATTTAGAAAAACAGTGGCTGTCTACCACAGCAGCATTAGAACGGTTGGAAAGGAAACTTGAGATAAAGTTTCAGAGGGAAGGACAGAAACCATTGGAGGGCAGTTTTGAAATCGAAGCTTTGTGCCAGACTCTGTCTAAATTTTTTTATATGTCTAACACAACAGCAGAAGTTTCACCAAAATATCTAAAAGAGGGTGACCAAGACTCAGTAAGGAAAGCCAGAAGATCATCAGTAGAACTATCTTGATGGAAGCCATACTGGTGATCAGATAGAAAAGGCTGAATGTAAGCAAACTTTCAGGAAGAAGGAAAGGTAGAGGTCGATAGAAAAGTTGAAAGAGTTTGGCCAGGCAAAGTGTAAGCATGGAAGCACAGGTTTTGAGAACAATAGGAGGGACTCCATCAAGTCCATGAGCCTTCCGAGGGTTTAGGCCAGCAAGGGCATAGAAAATATCATTATGAAGAATTTTGATTGAAGACATGAAATAGTCAGAGGGAGGAGGAGAGCGAGACAAACCCAGAATCATCCAAAGTGGAGTTGTTAGCAAAGGTTTGGGAGAAGAGTTCAGCTTTAGAGACAGAAGATATGGCAGTGGTGCCATCAGGATGAGATAAAGGAGGGAAAGATGAAGAAGTAAAGTTATTGGAGATGTTTTTGGCTAGATACCAGAAGTCTCGGGGGGAGTTAGAGTTTGAAAGATTTTGACATTTTCTATTTATGAATTAGTTATTGGCAAGTTGAAGAACAGACTTGGCATGATTCCAGGCAGAAATGTAAAATGTGTGAGTTTCAGGAGATGGAAGGCTCAAGTATGTTTTGTGGGCAACCTCTCTATCATGCATAGCACAAGAGTAGGCTGTCTTAAAGCAAAGTTTAGAAAGTTTAGGTTGAGAAAAAGAATGAGGAATGTACACCTCCATGCCAGACACTGTCACCTCTGTTATATGTTCAGCACAAAGAAATAGGTCTGACATGGAAACAGTAATCATTCCAGGGAAAATCAGCATAATACCTCCTCAGGTCCCCCCAACTGGCAGAGGCAAAATGCTAGAGGCACCTCTGCTTTGAGGGATCCTGAGGAAGGATTGGAGAAATATGACAAGAAACAGAAATGAGATTGTGATTGAAGGAACCCAAAGGAGATGATAGGGTAACAGCATAAGCAGAAGGGTTAGAGGTAAGGAAGAGATCAAGAGTGTTGGGCGTGTCTCCAGAATGGTCAGGAATATGAGTAGGGTGTTGTACCAGTTGTTCTAGGTCATGGAGGATAGCAAAGTTCAAGGCTGGTTTACTAGGATGGTCAGTGAAGGGAGAGGAAAGCCAAAGCTGGTGGTGAACATTGAAATCTCCAAGAATGGAGATCTCTGTAAAAGGGTAGAGGGACAGAATATGCTCCACTTTGTAAGTTAGATAGTCAAAGAATTTACTATAGTCAGAGGAGTTAGGAGAGAGATAGACAGCACAGGTAAATTTAGTTAGAGAGTCACTATTAAGTCAAAGCAAGATGGTGGAAAACTTGGAAGATTAGAGATTGTGGGCATGAGAGCAAGTTAAGTTGTTGCACACACAGATGCAACATCTGCCTTTGGAATGAAAATGAGAATTGATAAAGTATTAGGGAACAGAGAAGGGGCTACTGTCAGTAGCCTCAGACATCTGTGTTTTGGTGAGGAAAAGAAGGTGAGGTTTAGTAGAGGAGAGGTGGTGTTCCACAGATAGAAAATTAGATCTAAGACTGCAAATGTTGCAGAAGTTAATGTAGAAAAAGTTGAGGGAGGTGTCAAGACATTTAGGGTCGTCATCTAGAGAGGAGTCCGACCCGGGGACATTTCTGGACCTCTCCCCAGAAGGGGAATCTGAGGCTGGGTTTGGAGTTAATTTTGAATTTTAAGTGAAGGGTGTATGTGTGGTAAGTGCATGTAATTTTGTGTGAAGAAAGAGAGTTGTCATTAGAGGGCAGTCTGTGACTGCCCCCTTGAGTTGTGAGACAGAAAGGGAAATGTTCAGCGAGATCATAAATAGCTTTAATGGAAAGTTCACAGCACCCCCTGAACTAGTGCTATTAGACCTCTCTGGGACTGAATACAATGACCAGGCAATGAACACAATGAATGCCACACGACACACGACAATCACATAAATGTACGCCAATAGCAATACTATAGGTTTGTAACAGTTTTTTTGACAATAAATTGTGAAAAATTAGGGGTACACTAATTTTTCAGGATGAATCAGGAGAAATGCATGGCTACCATGATATGCCCTAGATTGTCACTCAATGTTTTTTGACTCCAGAACTTTTTTGTGATGTTACGCTATAGTTAGATTTTAAGATATTTTCTGCAAGTCATACTGATTCGTGGCATGGTTGCCTAGCATTGTGCTGTGTGGGAGATGGCCTTAATGCAGTTGAATGATTTTCACTAGTTTATTATAAACAGGTTTAGAATTTTACTTAGGGAACTAAGATATTGTATAGTGAAAAGAGAAAAGAAGTGAATATAAGTACTCAAGCAATTGGAATTCTATAAACTCAAACATTAATCATGTATTTTTAACTCAATTATTGTTTGCATTCCATGTTATTGATACAGAGAAGATACTGCAAGCTGTAACAGAGGCAGTGTTTGCTGTGGTGGAGGCACGACTGCAACAGCAACACAGAGTGCTGGTGGCCACATTATTTAGTTTGGCAAGATTGAACATGTTCAGTGAGAAAGAAGACTACGTGAAGGCTTTCCTTATTCCCCTAAACCTTGATGAGACGTGGCTGTGGGGTGAAATCATTCCACCAAAGAAGGAAAAGAAAGCTAAAGTTGATGAAGAAGAGGAGGATGAAGGCAAGGAGGAAGATAAGAAAGAACAGGATATGGAAGAAGGGAAAGATGAGGAGAAAGAAAAGAACCTGGAGGAAAAGGAGGATAGATCTGAAGATGAAGATCCAGAAAAAAAAAAATGTGAAACTGTGGAAGAACACCAGGACCAGCCAAATGAAGACTTCCCCTCCTGGATACCAAGTGAATGCAATATAAAGGTGTGCTTTGTTGTGTGTTTGACAGGCACTCAGTCAAGATAACTTCACACATAGAAATAGGCAGCACCAAGTGATGGGTGCTGCGGCACTACATCCCTGTTATCTTATTGATTGGATCTACCATAATTTTCTTGTAGATAATGTTGATTAGCTTGTCTGCTTCTCTGAGGTACTCTGATTTTTGCTAGTATATACTTTGGAATCATAGATTATTGCACATGAATATCACATTACAAGCTACATTAAGATATTTGTGAAGGATGTGATGATACATATTTTAACTTTACTTTGATTTCTATTAAAAAAAGAGTGCAAGAATATTGGGCAAGCTGTCAGAAGGATGTTGCAGCTTGTTTACCCCATCATCTACACCTCTTGAGGAATGTGCTGCATCTTCACTGTTGCAGTGGCTGGCAGGTAGCACATCAGGATGGCAGCAGACCTTTCCTGCTAAGACAAGTCTCCACCAGGTAGCAAACATTAACACACAAATGACACCAAGATGACATACATTGCTTATTAATTTTGCAGTTTATGTCATCAGAATAAGAGATAGATATGTTGATAAGCATCTAGGACTCAGCCATCACAATTTGTAATCTATACTCTGAAAGCATTCAAATTGTGTCCAATGGCATTGGAAATACAGTAACATGTTAAGTCCATAATGATAATGATGAAATAAAATCCTCTCAGTTATGAACAAAATGAACATAAACAAAAAAACACCTAGCCCAGACAAGATATCACTCAGACTTCTTAAAGAAACAAGAAATGAGCATGTAAAACCACTTATGTTTATATTCAGTAAAACTTTACTAGCAGGTAAAGTTCCCCATAAGTGTAAGCTTGCAAATGTGATGCCCATCTTCAAAAAAGGAAATTAATAACTCCCTGTCAATTATAGACCAATCATTCTTACTTCAGTAGTGTACAAGGTGATGGAAACAATAATTAGAGATAAGATTCTTTAATACTTAGAAGAAAATAGAATAATGAAAGATTCACAACACAGTTTTAAAAACAGCACTCCTGCTTAACAAACCTACTAGACTTTTTTTATGAAGCCTTTAACTCATATGATGAGACAAAAGCAGTTGACATTATTTACCTTGATTTTCAAAAAGCTTTTGACACTGTCCCACATAACAGAATTATCAGTAAAGAAAACCCTCACAGCATACCTGGAAGCACCTTGAAATGGCTGGGAGACTGGATCTCTGATAGAAAGCAACATGTCATCAATAGCAAAGGGTCAGAGTGGCAGTGTTCCTCAAGGCTTTGTGTTAGGTCCAGTACTATTTATAATATACCTTAATGATATTGATGAAGGAATCAATTTGTAAAATTCACTGACTAAACCAAAACAATGACTAAAATAATGTCAATGTCACAATGGCAGGAACTATAGGGAAGAAAGAGGGAGGTTATTGGAGGAAAAGTCACCTTCCATGAAAACGTCTGGTAACTTTTCTCTTGGTGTGATTCCTGTGAACCAACTAGTGGAGGGCTGTGGCTCACTCAATACTCAGTGATTCCTTATTTTCATCATTAATAAACCTCTTTGGTACCATTATAAGTTTCTAAGTGAAAAATTACAGACAGAGGCCAGAAGAATGTTTTTATCATGACTTGGAGACTAGGCGGCCGGTATACCGAAATACTGTACTGATATTTTGTTTGTATTACCAGTATTATCAGTATTACTGGTATCAGAATGGAACAATGGCAATGGCAGGAAGGGAGAGGCCAGTTCTTTGTTTACAACCATGTGTGCTTCCGTTTAGTTACAAGATATTTTCACCACTGATAAGCTTTTGGTGCTATTGTGAGTTTCTAAATGAAAAACTACAGACAGAGTGCAGGAGAATGTTATTCTGATGACCGCAGCAGCACAACTGGTGGATGGGTGGAGGGAGAGGACAGGGAGTCTTTGTTTACAACCACGTGTGTGGATGTTCAACTACCAGGTATTTTTTAAGTATTAAATCAAACTTTTGCGTTTTAGTATTGAAAAGTTTGACTATTAAGACGTTCAAGTATTGAATCTTCACAGTACTTGCTTTATATAACTCACTAGTGTGCCCTCAATGCAAATGCTGTGTGCAATTCTGGTCACCATATTACAAAAATGACACTAAGAAACTGGAAAAAACAGTGCATAGTTAGGAAAATTATTCCAAAACTGAGAAATAAGCTGCATGAAGAATGAGTGGAAGCACTAAACCTATTTAGCTTAAAAATTTGCACGACAAGAGGAAGCCTAATTGAAGTTTTCAGAATTTTCAAAGGATATAGCAAACTTGGCACTAATAAATATTTTATCATTGATCATTCCAACATGACAAGGAATAATGGATTTAAGATTACACCCATATGCTTCAAATCCCATGAAGCAATCCACCTTCCCTTTAACCAAATTGTTAACAGATGGAATAAGCTTCCTTCAGATATTGTAAGCAGCAATTCTATTGTGTTATCCCAAAATAAAATTGACAAATATTTAAAAGTTAACTCACAGCAAGCTCTATATTTTGTTGAAATAATTACACACATAAATGATAATTCCCAACAATATTATTATTTTTTTTTTTCTTTCAGGTGGATGTGTAGAGTTCTCTGTAGGGTGAATAGTACAATTTCCTTTCATTCTTTCCTGTAAAAATTCCATGTCAGTTTTTCCATACATATTTGTTGGAGGAGGTAGTAGACATCTATCACAAGAATAATTTACTCCCAGCAAGGTCTAATAGCAATAGTTCAGGGGTGCTGTGAACTCTCTGTTAAAGCTAGTTGTGATCACACTGAACATTTCCCTTTGTGTCTCACAACTCAAGGGGGCAGTCACAGCCTGCCCTCTAAAGGCAACTCTCTTTCTTCACACAAAACTACATGCACATATAACACACACACACACACACGGGACATCGTCGATGGCGGAGGTGGTCGCTGAGCTCCAGAGCAATCATCTATAATTCTACAGTTACCATTGCCTAAGAGTAACCAAGGTGGGAAAGGAGCTGGTAATGTTTGTCCCGTCTCCATATAGTCATGTTAACTGTTGATTAGCAAAATAATGTCCAGTGAAGGTAAATATAAACTGTAGCCTGCGTTTGAGCCATCAGCTGGTTTGTTTACGTCTGCGCAACATGGCGGCCGTGAACTCGAAAGAGGAATCAGACTTCACAGGGTTTCAAGGAATAATGGAGAAGAGCGCTTATGTGAAGAAAATTCTGGAGTTAGAAGGTAAAATTGAAAAACTGTTTGAAAAGTATGAGGGCCTGGAAACGAGTTATGACAATGTAAAGAAAGACTGTGCCGATATGAAGAAGGAAAATGCAGCACTGAAAGAGGAAGTTAAGCTAATTAAAGTGAATTGCGAAAAATGTGGAGAATCTCTAGGAAAAGTGATGGAGAAGCAGGCTGAATGGAAAAAAAGTCAGGAAGTGGAAAGAAAGGAGGTAAATTACAAAGTTGCAAGTCTGGAAAAGGAAATCAAAGAGTCAGGGAGAAAACTTTGGGCCTTGCTGAAATTATAGATCAACAGATCATAGAAGAGAAGATAGCTGAGAAAGTGGTGAAGGTTATTAAGTCAAATGAGACATTGGTGAGGGAAACTGTAGACAAAAAGAGATGTGTGGTGATATTTGGTGTGGAGGAGGATAAGACACCGAGTAAAATGGAGAGAGAAAAACATAAAAAGGTGATAAATAATATCATTAATGTGGTGCAGGAGGAGGAAAAGACCTAGTACAAGAAATAGAGGACTTCCATAGAATTGGAAAGTTCACAAGAGAAGGTATGAGGCCAATAAGAATCAAACTTAAGTCACAAAAGGATGTAGATGAATTGGTGGAGAAGTCATGGAGGCTAGCCCAGCAGGAAACAACAAGGAAGATTTGGTTGAGAAGAGATCTCGGTGAAAAGGAAAGAGAAATGTTAAATGAGTTGAGAAAGGAGGCTTTGAAAAAAATGAAGAGAGGACAGAAGAGAGAAGAAAGAGTTTTTCTGGAGAATCTTGGATATGAGACTGAGGAAGTGGTTCATAACCCAGAAAAGTACAGCAAGAAAGGACTAAAGAAACTTACATATGAGCGAAATGTAATGTATTCCAACATAAATGGAGTGATATCGGGATTTTAGAACTCAACGATTACTTGAGGGACAAGAACCCAGATATTGTGGGTCTTACTGAAACAAAACTGAGAGAGGAGAAGACCTGATGAAGGTTGGAGAAGGAAATATAACGTTTGGAAAAGAAATAGAGTAGGTAAGATGGGAGGAGGAGTGATGTTGCTGGTTAAAAAGATATAAAGGTGGATCAAGTGAAAAAGGTATGGGAAAGGCAGAAGTGCTAAAGATCAGAGCAGAAACTAATGAAGGAAAAAGAGGCACTACATAGTGGTGTACGTACCACCTAAGACAAATGCATGGTCAGTACAGGAATATGAAGAAATGATAAGTGATACAGGAACATGTCTGGAAGAAATGTTGGGTGGCTGTGAACGAACTATAATGATGGGAGATTTTAATTGTAAAGAGGTGTGTTGGGAGGACTGGTCAATGGAAGGATCAGAGACAACATGGGGAAATACACTATTGACACTGGCAATGGAAAATGTGTTAACTCAGTGGGTCAAAGAAGATACTAGGTTTGGAGGAGAGGGAGCATCGTCAAGACTGGACTTGGTCTTTAGTACAGAGCCAATGGTCATTGAGGAGATGAGGGTGGAGTGCCCTTTAGCAAAGAGTGATCATGCAGTTTTGGAGTTCAAGGTGATAGACGAAGAGAAATCTAGAAGAAATGAAGAATATAAAGTGGGAAGATGGAATTATGCCAAGACAGATTTTGGAAACCTAAAGAAATTCTTTCAAGAGACAAATTGGATGAAATTCAAGAGTGCTAAGGAGCAAATGAAAAGTGGAAGGAATTTATAAAAATATACAAAGAAGGTGAGAAAAATTTGTACCAATAAGACAACATAGAGAAGTTGGAAAGCAGGACTGGTTTAACGATAGATGTGAAAAGGCTAGAACAAGAAAAGAGGATGCATGGAAGAGGTGGAGAAGGAAAAGACGGATTAAGCAGTGGGAAAGTTACAAAAGAGCAAGAAATGAATATGTGTTGATTAGAAGAGAAGAAAGAAAGAAACAAGAAAAGGATATAATTGATAAATGTAAAGACCAACCAAGGCTTTTTACAGACATGTGAACAACAACATCAAAAATAGAGAAAGTATTGAAAGTTTAGAAGTAAATGGAGTATGCAGTGAAGATCCCAGGAAATGGCAGAGGCTATGAATGGATGCTTTCGGAAGGTATTCACAAAGGAGACTGCTTTTGACAAACCACTGGTAATGGAACAGAAAGGGATTATGAAGGAGTTTCAAGTAACTGTGGAGGAGATCAAGAACATGATGGGGAGTTTAGAAGTGAGAAAAGCTGTGGGACCTGATGGGGTATCAGGATGGATTTTAAGAGAATGCAGGGAGCAATTGGCAGAAAAAGTTTGTGAAGTAATTGATGCCTCATTAAGGGAAGGTGTAGTGCCCCAAGACTGGAAAAGAGCTAACATTGTCCCAATCTATAAATCAGGTAACAAGAGAGACCCATTGAACTATAGACCAGTGTCACTTACAAGTGTGGTAGCTAAGATGTGTGAGAGGGTGGTGAAGAATAGATGGACAGACTTCTTGGAGAAAAATGACATACTTTGTGAGTGTCAATTTGGTTTTAGGAAAGGGCGTTCATGCACGACAAACCTGATATGTTACTATTCGAGGGTGATAGATGTAATACAGGAAAGAGATGGTTGGGCTGATGGAATATATCTGGATTTAAAAAAGGCCTTTGATAAGGTACCACACCAGAGACTGATCTGGAAACTTGAAATGGTAGGAGGAGTGCATGGCAGTTTACTAAAATGGATGGAAGACTTTTGGTAGGAAGAGAAATGAGAACAATAATTAAGGACAGACCATCAGAATGGGGATTGGTGGAGAGTGGAGTTCCACAGGGATCAGTGTTGGCACCAGTAATGTTCGCAGTCTACATAAATGACATGGTGGATGGGGTGTCCAGTTATGTGAGCCTATTTGCAGACGATGCAAAATTGTTAAGAAAAGTGAGATGTGACAAAGATTGCGAACTACTCCAGGAAGACTTGGACAGAATATGGAAATGGAGCTGTACATGGCAAATGGAGTTCAACACGACAAAATGCAAGAAAATAGAGTTTGGCAAGAGTGAAAGAAGAATCAGGAGTATGTACAAGATAGGAAATGAAGACATAAAACCAGTCATGAAGAAAAGACCTTGGGGTGACAATTACCAATGACCTATCGCCAGAGAGACATATAAACAAAATAATTGGAGAAGTATTGAACTTATTGAGGAACATAAGAGTGGCGTTCGTATATTTAGATGAAGAAATGATGAAGAAAATAATTACTGCAATGATAAGACCGAGGCTTGAATATGCAACAATACAGTGGGCTCGAACTTAAAGAAACACATAAGGAAACTAGAGAAAGTACAGAGGGCTGCAACAAAATGGTGCCTGACTTAAGAGATTTGACTTATGAAGACAGACTGAAAAGAATGCAACTTCCGACCCTGGAAAACAGAAGAGAAAGGGAGACCTGATAGCAATATACAGAGTGATGATTGGCATGGAAAAATGGATAGGGAAGATCTGTGTATGTGGAATGAAGAATGTCGAGAGGGCATGGGAAAAAACTAAAATGGCCACTTATAGGAGAGATGTGAAAAAATATAGCTTCCCTCATAGAAGGGTGGAAGCATGGAATAGTTTAGACGTGGAAGTGGTCAACGCAAGGAATATTCATGATTTTAAGAAAAAGCTGGACATTAATAGATATGGAGACGGGACAACACGAGCATAGCTCTTTTCCCGTATGTTACAATTAGGTAAATACAATTAGGTAAATACACACATGTAATGAAAGAGTGTGCCGATATGAAGAAGGAAAATGAAGTACTGAAAGAGGAAGTTAAGCTAATTAAAGTGAATTGCGAAAAATGTGGAGAATCTCTAGGAAAAGTGATGGAGAAGCAGGCTGAATGGAAAAAAAGTCAGGAAGTGGAAAGAAAGGAGGTAAATTACAAAGTTGCAAGTCTGGAAAAGGAAATCAAAGAGTCTGGGGAGAAAACTTTGGGCCTTGCTGAAATTATAGATCAACAGATCATAGAAGAGAAGATTGCTGAGAAGTGGTGAAGGTTATTAAATCAAATGAGACATTGGTGAGGGAAACTGTAGACAAAAAGAGATGTGTGGTGATATTTGGTGTGGAGGAGGATAAGACACCGAGTAAAATGGAGAGAGAGAAAACATAAAAAGGTGATAAATAATATCATTAATGTGGTGCAGGAGGAGGAAAAGACCTAGTACAAGAAATAGAGGACTTCCATAGAATTGGAAAGTTCACAAGAGAAGGTATGAGGCCAATAAGAATCAAACTTAAGTCACAAAAGGATGTAGATGAATTGGTGGAGAAGTCATGGAGGCTAGCCCAGCAGGAAACAACAAGGAAGATTTGGTTGAGAAGAGATCTCGGTGAAAAGGAAAGAGAAATGTTAAATGAGTTGAGAAAGGAGGCTTTGAAAAAAAATGAAGAGAGGACAGAAGAGGAGAAGAAAGAGTTTTTCTGGAGAATCTTGGATATGAGACTGAGGAAGTGGTTCATAACCCAGAAAAGTACAGCAAGAAAGGACTAAAGAAACTTACATATGAGCGAATGTAATGTATTCCAACATAAATGGAGTGATATCGGGATTTAGAACTCAACGATTACTTGAGGGACAAGAACCCAGATATTGTGGGTCTTACTGAAACAAAACTGAGAGAGGAGAAGACCTGATGATGGTTGGAGAAGGAAATATAATGTTTGGAAAAGAAATAGAGTAGGTAAGATGGGAGGAGGAGTGATGTTGCTGGTTAAAAAAGATATAAAGGTGGATCAAGTGAAAGAAGGTATGGGAAAGGCAGAAGTGCTAAAGATCAGAGCAGAAACTAATGAAGGAAAAAGAGGCACTACATAGTGGTGTACGTACCACCTAAGACAAATGCATGGTCAGTACAGGAATATGAAGAAATGATAAGTGATACAGGAACATGTCTGGAAGAAATGTTGGGTGGCTGTGAACGAACTATAATGATGGGAGATTTTAATTGTAAAGAGGTGTGTTGGGAGGACTGGTCAATGGAAGGATCAGAGACAACATGGGAAATACACTATTGACACTGGCAATGGAAAATGTGTTAACTCAGTGGGTCAAAGAAGATACTAGGTTTGGAGGAGAGGAGCATCGTCAAGACTGGACTTGGTCTTTAGTACAGAGCCAATGGTCATTGAGGAGATGAGGGTGGAGTGCCCTTTAGCAAAGAGTGATCATGCAGTTTTGGAGTTCAAGGTGATAGATGAAGAGAAATCTAGAAGAAATGAAGAATATAAAGTGGGAAGATGGAATTATGCCAAGACAGATTTTGGAAACCTAAAGAAATTCTTTCAAGAGACAAATTGGATGAAATTCAAGAGTGCTAAGGAGCAAATGAAAAGTGGAAGGAATTTATAAAAATATACAAAGAAGGTGAGAAAAATTTGTACCAATAAGACAACATAGAGAAGTTGGAAAGCAGGACTGGTTTAACGATAGATGTGAAAAGGCTAGAACAAGAAAAGAGGATGCATGGAAGAGGTGGAGAAGGAAAAGACGGATTAAGCAGTGGGAAAGTTACAAAAGAGCAAGAAATGAATATGTGTTGATTAGAAGAGAAGAAAGAAAGAAACAAGAAAAGGATATAATTGATAAATGTAAAGACCAACCAAGGCTTTTTACAGACATGTGAACAACAACATCAAAATAGAGAAAGTATTGAAAGTTTAGAAGTAAATGGAGTATGCAGTGAAGATCCCAGGAAATGGCAGAGGCTATGAATGGATGCTTTCGGAAGGTATTCACAAAGGAGACTGCTTTTGACAAACCACTGGTAATGGAACAGAAAGGGATTATGAAGGAGTTTCAAGTAACTGTGGAGGAGATCAAGAATATGATGGGGAGTTTAGAAGTGAGAAAAGCTGTGGGACCTGATGGGGTATCAGGATGGATTTTAAGAGAATGCAGGAGCAACTGGCAGAAAAAGTTTGTGAAGTAATTGATGCCTCATTAAGGGAAGGTGTAGTGCCCCAAGACTGGAAAAGAGCTAACATTGTCCCAATCTATAAATCAGGTAACAAGAGAGACCCATTGAACTATAGACCAGTGTCACTTACAAGTGTGGTAGCTAAGATGTGTGAGAGGGTGGTGAAGAATAGATGGACAGACTTCTTGGAGAAAATGACATACTTTGTGAGTGTCAATTTGGTTTTAGAAAAGGGCGTTCATGCACGACAAACCTGATATGTTACTATTCGAGGGTGATAGATGTAATACAGGAAAGAGATGGTTGGGCTGATGGAATATATCTGGATTTAAAAAAGGCCTTTGATAAGGTACCACACCGGAGACTGATCTGGAAACTTGAAATGGTAGGAGGAGTGCATGGCAGTTTACTAAAATGGATGGAAGACTTTTGGTAGGAAGAGAAATGAGAACAATAATTAAGGACAGACCATCAGAATGGGGCTTGGTGGAGAGTGGAGTTCCACAGGGATCAGTGTTGGCACCAGTAATGTTCGCGGTCTACATAAATGACATGGTGGATGGGGTGTCCAGTTATGTGAGCCTATTTGCAGACGATGCAAAATTGTTAAGAAAAGTGAGATGTGACAAAGATTGCGAACTACTCCAGGAAGACTTGGACAGAATATGGAAATGGAGCTGTACATGGCAAATGGAGTTCAACACGACAAAATGCAAGAAAATAGAGTTTGGCAAGAGTGAAAGAAGAATCAGGAGTATGTACAAGATAGGAAATGAAGACATAAAACCAGTCATGAAGAAAAAGACCTTGGGGTGACAATTACCAATGACCTATCGCCAGAGAGACATATAAACAAAATAATTGGAGAAGTATTGAACTTATTGAGGAACATAAGAGTGGCGTTCGTATATTTAGATGAAGAAATGATGAAGAAAATAATTACTGCAATGATAAGACCGAGGCTTGAATATGCAACAATACAGTGGGCTCGAACTTAAAGAAACACATAAGGAAACTAGAGAAAGTACAGAGGGCTGCAACAAAAATGGTGCCTGACTTAAGAGATTTGACTTATGAAGACAGACTGAAAAGAATGCAACTTCCGACCCTGGAAAACAGAAGAGAAAGGGGAGACCTGATAGCAATATACAGAGTGATGATTGGCATGGAAAAATGGATAGGGAAGATCTGTGTATGTGGAATGAAAGAATGTCGAGAGGGCATGGGAAAAACTAAAATGGCCACTTATAGGAGAGATGTGAAAAATATAGCTTCCCTCATAGAAGGGTGGAAGCATGGAATAGTTTAGACGTGGAAGTGGTCAACGCAAGGAATATTCATGATTTTAAGAAAAGCTGGACATTAATAGATATGGAGACGGGACAACACGAGCATAGCTCTTTTCCGTATGTTACAATTAGGTAAATACAATTAGGTAAATACACACACAGTTACACACTGGCACAAGCCAGACACATTTGACTCGGTCAGGTGGAGATATCTGGGTGTGTCTCCTTTCACGTGTAGCCCCTGTTCACCTAGCAGTGAGTAGGAGGATGTAAATCAAGGAGTTGTGACCTTGTTGTGTGTGTGGTGTGTGCCTGGTCTCAGGATCTGAAGATCGGAAATAATGAGCTCTGAGCTGTTGTAGGGTAACATCTGGTTATCTGTCAGAGACTGCAGCAGATCAAACAGAAACACACACACACACACACACACACACACACACACACACACACACACACACACACACACACACACACACACACACAGAGAGAGAAAACATAAAAAGGTGATAAATAATATCATTAATGTGGTGCAGGAGGAGGAAAGACCTAGTACAAGAAATAGAGGAGTTCCATAGAATTGGAAAGTTCACAAGAGAAGGTATGAGGCCAATAAGAATCAAACTTAAGTCACAAAAGGATGTAGATGAATTGGTGGAGAAGTCATGGAGGCTAGCCCAGCAGGAAACAACAAGGAAGATTTGGTTGAGAAGAGATCTCGGTGAAAAGGAAAGAGAAATGTTAAATGAGTTGAGAAAGGAGGCTTTGAAAAAAATGAAGAGAGGACAGAAGAGGAGAAGAAAGAGTTTTTCTGGAGAATCTTGGATATGAGACTGAGGAAGTGGTTCATAACCCAGAAAAGTACAGCAAGAAAGGACTAAAGAAACTTACGTATGAGGAATGTAATGTATTCCAACATAAATGGAGTGATATCGGGATTTTAGAACTCAACGATTACTTGAGGGACAAGAACCCAGATATTGTGGGTCTTACTGAAACAAAACTGAGAGAGGAGAAGACCTGATGATGGTTGGAGAAGGAAATATAATGTTTGGAAAAGAAATAGAGTAGGTAAGATGGGAGGAGGAGTGATGTTGCTGGTTAAAAAGATATAAAGGTGGATCAAGTGAAAGAAGGTATGGGAAAGGCAGAAGTGCTAAAGATCAGAGCAGAAACTAATGAAGGAAAAAGAGGCACTACATAGTGGTGTACGTACCACCTAAGACAAATGCATGGTCAGTACAGGAATATGAAGAAATGATAAGAGATACAGGAACATGTCTGGAAGAAATGTTGGGTGGCTGTGAACGAACTATAATGATGGGAGATTTTAATTGTAAAGAGGTGTGTTGGGAGGACTGGTCAATGGAAGGATCAGAGACAACATGGGAAATACACTATTGACACTGGCAATGGAAAATGTGTTAACTCAGTGGGTCAAAGAAGATACTAGGTTTGGAGGAGAGGAGCATCGTCAAGACTGGACTTGGTCTTTAGTACAGAGCCAATGGTCATTGAGGAGATGAGGGTGGAGTGCCCTTTAGCAAAGAGTGATCATGCAGTTTTGGAGTTCAAGGTGATAGATGAAGAGAAATCTAGAAGAAATGAAGAATATAAAGTGGGAAGATGGAATTATGCCAAGACAGATTTTGGAAACCTAAAGAAATTCTTTCAAGAGACAAATTGGATGAAATTCAAGAGTGCTAAGGAGCAAATGAAAAGTGGAAGGAATTTATAAAATATACAAAGAAGGTGAGAAAAATTTGTACCAATAAGACAACATAGAGAAGTTGGAAAGCAGGACTGGTTTAACGATAGATGTGAAAAGGCTAGAACAAGAAAAGAGGATGCATGGAAGAGGTGGAGAAGGAAAAGACGGATTAAGCAGTGGGAAAGTTACAAAAGAGCAAGAAATGAATATGTGTTGATTAGAAGAGAAGAAAGAAAGAAACAAGAAAAGGATATAATTGATAAATGTAAAGACCAACCAAGGCTTTTTACAGACATGTGAACAACAACATCAAAAATAGAGAAAGTATTGAAAGTTTAGAAGTAAATGGAGTATGCAGTGAAGATCCCAGGAAATGGCAGAGGCTATGAATGGATGCTTTGGAAGGTATTCACAAAGGAGACTGCTTTTGACAAACCACTGGTAATGGAACAGAAAGGGATTATGAAGGAGTTTCAAGTAACTGTGGAGGAGATCAAGAATATGATGGGGAGTTTAGAAGTGAGAAAAGCTGTGGGACCTGATGGGGTATCAGGATGGATTTTAAGAGAATGCAGGAGCAACTGGCAGAAAAAGTTTGTGAAGTAATTGATGCCTCATTAAGGGAAGGTGTAGTGCCCCAAGACTGGAAAAGAGCTAACATTGTCCCAATCTATAAATCAGGTAACAAGAGAGACCCATTGAACTATAGACCAGTGTCACTTACAAGTGTGGTAGCTAAGATGTGTGAGAGGGTGGTGAAGAATAGATGGACAGACTTCTTGGAGAAAAATGACATACTTTGTGAGTGTCAATTTGGTTTTAGAAAAGGGCGTTCATGCACGACAAACCTGATATGTTACTATTCGAGGGTGATAGATGTAATACAGGAAAGAGATGGTTGGGCTGATGGAATATATCTGGATTTAAAAAAGGCCTTTGATAAGGTACCACACCGGAGACTGATCTGGAAACTTGAAATGGTAGGAGGAGTGCATGGCAGTTTACTAAAATGGATGGAAGACTTTTGGTAGGAAGAGAAATGAGAACAATAATTAAGGACAGACCATCAGAATGGGGCTTGGTGGAGAGTGGAGTTCCACAGGGATCAGTGTTGGCACCAGTAATGTTTTGGTCTACATAAATGACATGGTGGATGGGGTGTCCAGTTATGTGAGCCTATTTGCAGACGATGCAAAATTGTTAAGAAAAGTGAGATGTGACAAAGATTGCGAACTACTCCAGGAAGACTTGGACAGAATATGGAAATGGAGCTGTACATGGCAAATGGAGTTCAACACGACAAAATGCAAGAAAATAGAGTTTGGCAAGAGTGAAAGAAGAATCAGGAGTATGTACAAGATAGGAAATGAAGACATAAAAACCAGTCATGAAGAAAAAGACCTTGGGGTGACAATTACCAATGACCTATCGCCAGAGAGACATATAAACAAAATAATTGGAGAAGTATTGAACTTATTGAGGAACATAAGAGTGGCGTTCGTATATTTAGATGAAGAAATGAAGAAAATAATTACTGCAATGATAAGACCAAGGCTTGAATATGCAACAATACAGTGGGCTCCGAACTTAAAGAAACACATAAGGAAACTAGAGAAAGTACAGAGGGCTGCAACAAAAATGGTGCCTGACTTAAGAGATTTGACTTATGAAGACAGACTGAAAAGAATGCAACTTCCGACCCTGGAAAACAGAAGAGAAAGGGGAGACCTGATAGCAATATACAGAGTGATGATTGGCATGGAAAAAATGGATAGGGAAGATCTGTGTATGTGGAATGAAAGAATGTCGAGAGGGCATTGGAAAAAACTAAAAATGGCCACTTATAGGAGAGATGTGAAAAAATATAGCTTCCCTCATAGAAGGGTGGAAGCATGGAATAGTTTAGACGTGGAAGTGGTCAACGCAAGGAATATTCATGATTTTAAGAAAAAGCTGGACATTAGTAGATATGGAGACGGGACAGTACGAGCATAGCTCTTTTCCCGTATGTTACAATTAGGTAAATACAATTAGGTAAATACACACACACAAGTTTATGTAAATGACATTCACATTGGGGTAAACAGCTATATTAATTTATTCAATGATGATGCAAAGTTGTTAAAAGTTATCAAAACAGTCAGAGGACTGTATACTGCTACAGGAAGATTTAAATAAGATTATGAATGGAGCAAGAAGTGGAAATTGGGATTTAATGCCAAGAAATGTCACATAATGGAACTAGGAAAGAGTAAGAGAAGACCAGTATGGAACTATCTGATGGGAGAGGAGCAAATAACGAAGACTAAAGAGGAAAAAGAACTTGGAGTGATCATACAAGAAAATCTGAGCCCTGATAAACACATAAATAAGATATTTGGACTATCATATAGGATGTTGACTAATATAAGAGTGGCATTTCATTACATGGATAAAGACATGATGAAAAAAATCATCACAAGCATGATACGTCCAAGGCTTGAATATGCAGCAGTGGTATGGTCTCTGAGTTCTAGAAAAGATATAAGAAAACTGGAAAGGATACAGAAGATTGCTACAAAGATGGTGCCAGAATTAAAGGACCTCACATATGAAGAACCACTGAAGGAAATGGGACTGGCAACCTTACAAGATAGAAGAGAACGCGGGGACCTAATAACACTGTATAAGATAGTAAATGATATTGAAAAGATAGACAAAGAAGACCTGGTGCTGTTGGCGGAAGAGGATGGAAGGACAAGAGGACATGAAAAGATCAGGATGAGGCAGTGTGTAAAGGATGTTGGAAAATACAGCTTTCCACACAGAATGGTCGAAAAATAGAATGTATTGGATAATGGAATTGTTGCAGCACATAATGTGCATAACTTTAAAGAAAAGCTAGATAAATGGAGATATGGAGACAGGACATTATGAGCCCCCCTCGAACCCTGTACAATACAATTAGGTAAATAAACACACCCTTCACTTGAAATTCAAAATAAAAAAAATGGCAACTCCAAATCCAGCCTTAGAGTCCCCTTCTGGAGGAGGGGACCAGAAATGTCTCCAAGTCAGACTGCTCTTTCAGTGGCGACCCAAAATGTCTTGACACCTCCCTCGACTTTTACTTCATTAACTTCTGCAACATTCGCTGTCTAAGATCTAATTTTTAATCTTTACGACACCACTTCTCCTCTACTAAACTTCATCTGCTTTTCCTCACCGAAACACAGCTGTCTGAGGCAACTGAGAGTAGTTCCTTCCCTGTTTCTTCCTACTTTCTCTATCCTCTTTTTTGCTCTAAAGCTGGATGTTGCGTGTATGTGCGCAATGACTTAATTTATTCTCGTGCCTATGCTCTCGAATCTTTCGAGTTTTCCATCATCTGGGTTAGACTCAATGGTCACTCACTAACTAAATTTATCTGTACTGTTGATATCTACTCTAACTCCTCTGACTATAGTAAATTCTTTGGCTATTTAACATCCAAAGTGTAGCATATTCTGTCCCTCTACCCTTTTGCGGGGATCTCCATCCTTGGAGATTTCAATGTTCACCACCAGCTTTAGCTTTCTTCTCCCTTCACTGACCATCCTAGTGAACCAGCCTTGAACTTTGCTATCTTCCATGACTTAGAGCAACTGGTGTAACACTCTACTCGTATTCCTGACCGTCTTGGAGATGTGCCCAACATTCTTGATCTCTTCCTTACCTCTAATCCTTCTGCTTATGCTGTTACTTTATCTTCTTCATTGGGCTCCTCCAATCACAATCTCATATTTGTATCTTGTCCTATTTCTCCAATTCCTTCTGAAGATCCCCCAAAATGGAGGTGCCACTGGCATTTTGCCTGTGCCAGTTGGGGTTGACCTGAAATTTATTTTCCCTGGAATGATTACTTTTGCCGTGTCAGAGATCCAGCTCTGTGTGCTGAACGTATAACAGATTTTATAGTGTCTGGCATGGAGGTGTACATTGCTCATTCTTTTTCTCAACCTAAGCCTTCTAAACCTTGGTTTAACACAGCCTGTTCTCATGTTATACATAATAGAGAGATTGCCAACAAAAGGTACTTAAGCCTTCCATCTCCTGAATACCATGCAGTTTATATTTCTGACCGGAATCATGCCAAGTCTGTTATTCAACCTGCCAAACACTCCTTCATAAATGGAAAATGTCAAAATCTTTCAAACTCCAACTCCTCTTGTGACTTCTAGCATCTGGCCAAAAACATCTCCAATAACTTTACTTCTTCATCTTTCCCTTCTTTATTTCATCCTGATGGCACCATTACCATATCCTCTGTCTCTAAAGCTGAACTCTTCTCTCAAACCTTTGCTAACAACTCCACCTTGGATGATTCTGGGCTAGTTCCTCTCTTTTCCTCCCTAGGACTATTTCATGCATACAATCAAAATTCTTCGTAGTAATGTTTTCCATGCCCTTGCTGGCCTAAATCCTTGGAAGGCTTATGGATCTGATTGGGTCTCTTCAATTGTTCTCAAAAACTGTGCTTCTGTGCTTGTACCTTGCCTGGCCAAACTCTTTCAACTATGTCTATTGATTTCTACCTTTCCTTCTTGCTGGCAGTTTGCCTACATTCATCCTGTTCCTAAAAAGGGTGACCATTCTAATCCTTCAAACTACCGTCCCATAGCTTTAATCTATTGCTTGTCTAAAGTTTTTTAATCTATCCTCAATAGGAAGATTCTTAAACATTTGTCACTTCACAATCTTCTATCTGATCGCCAATATGGCTTCTGTCAAGCTCGTTCTACTGGTGATCTTCTGGCTTTCTTTATTGAGTCTTGGTCGTCCTCATTTAGAGATTTTGGTGAAACTTTTGCTGTCGCATTAGACATATCAAAAACTTTTGATAGAGTCTGGCACAAAGGTTTGATTTCAAAACTGCCCTCTTACAGTTTCTATCCTTCTATCTGCAACTTTATCTTTTTTCCTTTCCGACTGTTCTATTGCAACCTTGGTAGACAAGCACTGTTCTCCTAAATCTATTAACAGTGGTGTTCCTCAGGGTTCTATCCTGTCACCCACTCTCTTTTAATTATTCATTAATGATCTTAACCAAACTTCTTGCCATATCTACTCCTGTGCTGATGATACCAGCCTACATCTTTCCACGTCCTTTCAGAGACGACCAACCCTTCAGAAAGTCATCAGATCATGCAGGGATGCCACAGAATGTCTGACTTCTGATCTTTCTAAGATTTTTGAATGGGGCAGAGAAAGCTTAGTAGTGTTCAATGCCTCAAAAACTCATTTCCTCCTTCTATCAACTTGACAATTTTCCAGACAACTCTCCCCTGTTCTTCAATAACACTCAACTGTCTCCCTTTTCCTCACTGAATATCCTTGGCTTTTCCTTTACTCATAATTTTAACTGGAAACTTCACATCTCATCTCTTACTAAAACAGCATCTATGAAGTTAGTCATGCTAATTGCTCTACTGATCTTGCTAACTGCATGCATTCCCCTCCTCCTGTGGCCTCACTGCACAAGGCTTTCTTCTTCCTCTCATCTCTATTCTGTCCAGTTCTCTAATGCAAGAGTTAACCAGTATTCTCAATCATTCATACCTTTCTCTGGTAAAGTCTGTCTGCTTCTGTATCTTCATCTTCCTACGACTTGACTTCTTTCAAGAGGGAGGTCTCAAGACATTTGTCCCTGAATTTTGAGTAACTCACTTGGCCTTTAAGGGAACTGGCAACCAAGTGGGCCTTTTTTTTCCATTTTTTGTAGCCCTTGGCCAGTTGCCCCTACTGCATAATAAAGGAAAAATACTGCGTAGTAATTTCTTCAACTATTTTCCATGCCAACAATAGCTGGAGGGAGTGGTGAGTGGGGAAGAGCCTTCTCCTGTGGTGTCATGTTTCTCATCCCTGGAACTAGTTAGAAATATTTACCAAGCAGCTTTGAAAGAACCAAAAGATCTGTTGCTGTTAAACTATCCTATGTATTCCTATGTATAATTATATTATCAGATTACTGATATGTATACAAGAATATGATGTTTTATAGAGAATACTGGTTTGTATATTAATTCTATTACATGGGAAACTAATGAAATTTGATAGATAGAAGACTGTAATGCATCTGCTAGGATTATTATCGGAAACACTTCTATGTTGCAGTTCCAGTACTTTCAAAGCCTCTACATAGTTGAAGTTTCACAGGTTTTTAAATATTTCTGTAGTTTTTGTGACAAATTAACAAAATTTTTACATTATTAATTGGAGAAATATTCTGATCATCTATGCTGCCTTTCTAAATAATCCTCATAAGAGAGTAAAGTGTTTCAGAATACATACCTTACATATATGTGTATGTGTGTGTGTATGCAGGCTGTCCAGTGGGTGGTGTTGGCTCGTCACCTGAGGCAAGACCAGATGCTGCCTGCCATGACACACTTGCCACCCTGGTACTGGGAGCTGCTGCCCTGCATGCCCATCCTGATCCGTGAGTGTGAGAGAAAAAGAGAGAGAGAGAGAGAGAGAGAGAGAGAGAGAGAGAGAGAGAGAGAGAGAGAGAGAGAGAGAGAGAGAGCTGTTTGTATACAGGCATGTAGTGGTTGCAGTGGTAACATTGATAGTAGTAGAAGTATTACCGGTAGCAAAACAGTAGTAGTATTGTCATAGCAGTAACAACAACAAAATAGAGTAGTAGTAGCAGCGTTGAAATATCAGCAGTTTACTTGAGCAGTATCCTCAACAAATATAAGTAAACTAATACACAAAATAGCACGGAAGTTA
Source organism: Portunus trituberculatus (assembly GCF_017591435.1). NCBI lineage: Eukaryota > Metazoa > Arthropoda > Malacostraca > Decapoda > Portunidae > Portunus > Portunus trituberculatus. The sequence continues at coordinate 17,405,126 of NC_059302.1, read as the reverse complement.
CAGCTGAAGATTTATTCAGTATTTGGTGGTTGTTGGTATGAGAACACAAATTATAGTTGAAGTTGTCATTTGCATACAGTACAGAATGATTGTTCCCTTCCCTCCAGAGTGAGCCGAGGTGTGGGGCTCCTGGTCAGGCCACACTGCACACCTGCCCGAGGACTCATGCCACTCATACAGGTGTGTTGATTTTGTATTTACCTGACTTGCAGTGTATTTATTTGTTTTCTATTTTCTAATGCATGAAGGAGCCCAGTTTTATTTATCTATCTATGTACATATGCTGTCCCCTCCCCCCAAAAAAAGGAAGTTAAAGATCCAACAAAGAGAGGAAGATAAAAGTTTCCATGGTAAATCACACTGCCTCCTCATCACTTGCATGAAAAGAATGCATCTCATGACCTTTCTCCTTTGACTTTGGTAGGTGAATGTGGGCCATGGCGTCTGTGCTTCTCGGGCAGTGATGGAAGCAGGGCAGAAGAGTGGCCTCCCCTACTACAAAGTGACCTTCCTATCCCTGGCCACAGCTACCAAACAGGTGAAGTAATACAGTCGTGAGGCAGATGTTCCTGAATACAGTGCATTACTTAGAGCCAGCTGCAATCTGTGTAAGCTATGCAACATATCTTTGGCCAAACGTTTTGATTCTTCTTTTTTTATTTGCACCTTAGTTTGATATATATATATATATATATATATATATATATATATATATATATATATATATATACTTAACCCTCAGCTATCGCGCCCAATTGGGGCCGAAATAGCCGCGCCATAGCCGAATTGATCTTGGCGGGAAGACGGTTTTGGCAAATGAGCGCTCAAATATTCCATGACGTCATGGCGGGGCGCGCGATAGCAGGCATCTTAGGTCACGATAATGAAATTTTAGCAGCTTTTCATGGGTGCGCGATATCAATAAAACGCGATAGCTGAAGTCGCGATAGCAGAGGGTTGACTGTATATATATATATATATATATATATATATATATATATATATATATATATATATATATATATATATATATATATATATATACAGGCAACCCCCGCTTAACGAAGGGGTTACGTTCCTAAAAAAAGCCCTTCGTTAAGCGAAACTTCGTTAAGCGAACCGATTATAACAAGTTTAACCCCTGACTTGAACTTCCATTGAGAGTAAACAAAGCGAGAGTGCATCATAGTACAGTGAAAGGTTTAATGAAAGAAAAAAATATGAAATTAAACATTTAGGCAGTTTAATTTAAGTCATTATAATGTACACTAATGTATGTATGTACGTACCTTTATAATGTTGATGATCTTAAATTTATGAAGGGAGGGAGAGTGAAATGGGAAAGACACTAACTGGCAACCTGTGGATCTGTAAACAAAGGGCACATCATTGTATCACATACAAAACTTATGTACCACATTTCCACAAGGCTTGCCATTTTATCCATTGGAGAGTCACGAGTTCAGGTGGTTCTTTTAGCGTGCAAGGAAGATACGGTCTCACCAGCCTTCTTAATAGAGTCTGCTGACTTGAAAATAGTAGAGACAGTAGATGGAGTTAAGATGGTGGCAAGCAATGCTATTAGTTTTCTCGCCTCTCTCGTGTCTGTGAATAATATCCAGCTTCACTTCGAGAGTAAAAGACTTCCTGGTCTTCTTAGCAACACTAGGCGACATTGCAGGGCAGTTTGGTGGTAAGTTGAGCGTGGGAAGACGAGCTGCTGCTGACGCTGTTATTGTTTTGAACAGGAGGGAGTGAGTGGTGCGCATGTTGTCCACGAGAGGCGCTGGTGTATTCAAAAGCCTGTCAGCTTGCGTGATACGGCGGTGCCTTCAAACTTGGAAAAAATTACCTGGATAAAACTTTGTTGAAGCGAGTTTGGTGTTCGTTAAACGAGCAGACGGTAGTAAAATGAAACCTTCATTGTAGCGAAATTTCGTTGTGTGAACCTTTGTTAAGTGGGGGTTGCCTGTATGTATATATATATATATATATATATATATATATATATATATATATATATATATATATATATATATATATATATATATATATACATACATACACAAGAGGGAAAATTGCCAGGAGAAACAAAAACATTAAAAAAAACCCCACTTGAATGCAAGTTTGCTAAAAGAATAGTAAAGAATTAGCTGAAAGTCCAAGACAAATGTTTTGAGATTTTCCTCTTAATAGGTCAAGTCGTAGGAAGATGGAAATACATAAGCAGGCAGGGAGTTCCATAGTTTACCAGAGAAAGGTATGAATGATTGACAATATAGTGATACTTCGACATACGAATGTAATTCATTCTGTGACGATTGTTGTATATAAAAAAAATCGTATATCAAATTAATTTATCCCATAGAAATTAATGGAAATAGAATTAATTCGTTCTTGTGATATGAATTAAACCCCCCCAAAAAAGAAATTAATATGCTTTAAATACCAACCAAATATAGATTTAATATAAGATAAATACAATGTTTATTGTATGCATGATATAAATTAACTATATTGCCCAAAATAACAACATAACCCGCAAAACTTGGGACACATCAATAGACGTTCATCATGCAAGACTTGGGGCATGTTGATAGACGTTTAGAGTTTTTACGGCTATATTTTGGCTATTTTTTTCCGTTTTCTTTGCTTGTGAACTGGCAACATTCATTAGGAGTAGACATATTCTCTACGTCACTGTGTCACCAACGATGGATGGTGGGAGTGAGAGTGATTTCACTGTATCTGATTCTGCCACCTCTACTGCGTGCCTTACTTCTATACCTCGGCATCTCTTGCCATATTACGGGGAGACAACTTTTGAATGAGAGTGGTATCAGAACAGGTGACAGGAGGAGAGAGAGAGAGAGAGAGAGAGAGAGAGAGAGAGAGAGAGAGAGAGAGAGAGAGAGAGAGGATACAAGGGGCCCGTTTTCTAACGCTCTAGCCAAGGCCGCTGAACCTGATCGGACGCAAGGCCAGTTTTTCTCGCCCCTCCAACTGCTTACTCTGTATAAGGGCCTTATCCGTCCCTGTATGGAGTACTCTTCGCATGTTTGGGGGGGTTCTAGTCACACAGCTTTGCTTGATAGGGTGGAATCGAAAGCTCTCCGTCTCATCAACTCCTCTCCTCTGACTAACTGTCTTCACTCTCTTTCTCACCGCCAAAATGTTGCATCCCTTTTTATATTTTATCGCTATTTTCATGGTAACTGTTCTACTGATCTTGCTAACTGCATGCCTCCCCTCCTCCTGCGGCCACGCTGCACAAGGCTTTCTTCTTCCTCTCATCCCTATTCTGTCCAACTCTCTAATGCAAGAGTTAACCAGTACGCTCAATCATTCATCCCTTTCACTGGTAAACTGTGGAACTCCCTCCCTGCATCTGTATTTCCAAATTCCTACAACTTCTCTTCTTTTAAGAGGGAGGTATCGAGGCATTTGCTCCCCTAATTCTGGCTGACGGTTTTGGCACTTTTTCTACTCTTTGGAGAGCCAGCGCTCAAGTGGGCTTTTTTCTAACTTTCTTTTTTTTGCCCTTGGCTGGCCCTCTTCCCTACGTAAAAAAAAAAAAAAAACTGATGATACCACCTCAACTTGTGATATTTTGGTAACCATGACATCTAGAGACGTCTGTTTTTTTGCATTGCAAAGAGGAAGAGTTGCTAGTATGCTGAACACCATTTCTATTCACTTGTTTATTGAATTTCTAAGTGTAATCAGTATGTGAATACAGGCTATTTTATGTGTTTCTTGCCAAACTTTTACTTTTGGGACTCATGATCACAGGGTTTTGAGTTTACAAAACTTAAGAAAAAATGCACACTTCTGAGGAGCACAGACACATACATGCACAAAAGGTGAACAACGATACACAAAGTGGGCTGAATGTTCGGGTGGACGCAGGTAGCCGAGCGATCGCGGCGTCACCTACCGATGGCTATTCGTATCTTAAAAATGTCTTTGTATTTCAATGTGTAAATTATATGAAATTTTTCGTCGTATATAAAAAAAATCGTATGTTGGGGCGATCACATCTTGAGGTATTACTGTACTGGTTAACTCTTGTATTAGAGAGCTGGACAGAATAGGGATGAGAGGAAGAAGAAAGCCTTGTGCATCAAGGCCACAGGAGGAGAGGCTTGCAGTTAGGAAGCTCCATAGAGCATTTATCATGAAAATAGTGATAAAAGATAGAATGAGATGCAACATTTTGACAGTGAGAAAGAGACTGAAGACAGTTAGTCAGAGGAGGGGAGTTGATGAGACGAAAAGCTTTTGATTCCAACTTATCTAATAAAACTGTGTGAGTGGATCCCTCCCAAACATGCGAAGAGTACTCCACACAAGGACGGATAAGGGCCCTATACAGAATTAGCAATTTGAGGGACAAGAAAAACTGTTTCACTGTTTGATCTGTTTCACTGTTTCACTGCCTGAAATGCTGCACAACACTTAACATCATAGAAGCTGTTTTAGCAAGAGATGAGATGTGAGGTTTCCAATTAAGATTAGGAGTAATGGACAGACTGAGAATATTCAATGTAGAAGAGGGAGACAGTTGAATGTCATTGAAGAAGAGGGGAGAGTTATTTGGAAGGTTGTTTTAGGTTGGTAGATGGAGGAATTGGGTTTTTGAGGCATTGAACACCATTAAGTTTTCTATGCTCTAATCAGAAATCTTAGAAAGATCAGAAGACGGGCATTCTGTGGTGTGCCTGCATGATCTGTTGACTTCATGATGGGTTGGTTGTCTCTGAAAGGACATGGAAAGATGTAGGGTGGTATCATTAGCATAGGAGTGGATAGGGCAAGAAGCTTGGTTAAGAATATCATTAATGAATAATATTAGAAAGAGAGTGGGTAACAGGACAGAACCCTGAGGAACATCACGGTTGATAGATTTATGAGAAGAACAGTGGCCGGCCAGTCTACCAAGGCTGCAATAGAACGGTTAGAAAGAAAACTTGAAATAAAGTTTGCAGAGAGAAGAATAGAAACCATAGGAGGGCTGTTTTGAAATCAAAGCTGTGTGCCAGACTATCGAAAGGTTTTGATATGTCTAATGCAACAGCAAAAGTTTCACCAAAAACTCTAAAAGAGGATGACCAGGACTCAGTAAGGAGTGCCAGAAGATCACCAGTAGAGCAACCTTGATGGAAGCCATACTAGTGGTCAGACAGAAGATTGTAAAGTGACAGATGTTGGAAAATCTCCCTTTTTGAGGATAGATTAAAAAACTTAGACAAGCAAGAGATTAAAGCTATAGCGTGGTAGGTCAAGGGATTAGAACGGTCACCTATTTAAGAACAGGTTGAATGTAGGCAAACTTCCAGCAAGAAGGAAAGGTAGAAGTCGATAGACGTAGTTGGAAAAGTTTGGCCAGGCAAGGTGCAAGCATGGAAGCACAGTTTTTGACAACAATAAGAGGCACTCCATCAGGTCCTTAAGCCTTCCAAGGGTTTAGGTCAGAGAGGGCATGGAAAACATCATTATGAAGAACTTTGATTGAAGACATGGAATAGTTAGAGGGAGGGACAAGCCCAGAATTATCCAAGGTGGAGTTGTTAGCAAAGGTTTAAGAGAAGAGTTCAGCTTTAGAGACAGATGAGATGGCGGTGGTGCCATCAGGATGAAATAAAGGAGGGAAAGATGAAGAAGTAAAGTTACTGGAGATGTTTTTGCCCAGATGCCAGAAGTCACAAAAGGAGTTAAATTTGAAAGATTTTTACATTTTCTAATTATGAAGAAGTGTTTAGCAAGTTGAAGAACAGACTTGGTGTGATTCTGGGCAGAAATATAAAGTGCATGAGATTCAGGAGATGGAAGGCTAAAGTACCTTTGGGCAACCTCTCTATCATGTATAACACAAAAACAGGATGAGTTAAACCAAGGTTTAGAAGGTTTAGGTTGAGAAAAAAAATGAGGAATGTACGCCTCCATGCCAGACACTATTACCTCTGTTATGTGTTCAGCAAATAGAGATGGGTCTTTGATAGGGAAACAGTAATCATCCAGGGAAAATCAGCATAATACCTCCTCAGGTCCCCCAACTGGCAGAGGCAAAGCTCCTGAAGCACCTCCATTTTGGGGGATCCTGAGGAGGAATTGGAGTAATAAGGCAAGATACAGAATTGAGATTGTGACCGGAGAAGTCCAACAGAGAAGATAAGGTAACAGCATAAACAGAAGGATTAGAGGTAAGGAAGAGACCAAGAATGTTGGGTGTATTTCTCCCCTAACTCTTCTGACTATAGTAATTTCTTCGACTTCTTAACTTCTAAAGTGGAGCACATTCTGTCCCTCTACCCTTTCGCTGAGATTTCCATTCTTGGAGATTTCAATGTTCACCGCCAGCTTTGGCTTTCATCTCCCTTCACTGACCATCCTGGTGAACTCTCCCCTAACTCTTCTGACTATAGTAATTTCTTCGACTACTTAACTTCTAAAGTGGAGCACATTCTGTCCCTCTACCCTTTCGCTGAGATTTCCATTCTTTGAGATTTCAATGTTCACCACCAGCTTTGCCTTTCCTCTCCCTTCACTGACCACCCTGGTGAACTAGCTTTCAACTTTGCTATCCTCCATGACCTAGAGCAACTGGTGCAACACCCTACTCGTATTCCTGACCGTCTTGGAGACACGCCCAACATTCTTGATCTCTTCCTCACCTCTAACCCTTCTGCTTATGCTGTCACCTTTTCATCTCCGTTGGGCTCCTCCGATCACAATCTCATTTCTGTATCTTGTCCTATTTTTCCAATCCCTCCGCAGGATCCCCCAAAGCGAAGGTGCCTCTAGCGTTTTCCCTTTGCCAGTTGGGGGGACCTGAGGAGGTATTATGCTGATTTTCCCTGGAATGGTTATTGCTTCCATGTCAGAGACCCATCTCTTTGTGCTGAACGCATAACAGAGGTGTTAGTATCTGGCATGGAGGCGTACATTCCTTATTCTTTTTCTCAACCTAAACCTTCTAAACCTTGGTTTAACTCAGCCTGTTCTCGTGCTATACATGATAGAGAGGTTGCCCACAGAAGGTACTTGAGCCTTCCATCTCCTGAATCTCATGCACTTTATATCTCTGTCTGGAATCATGCCAAGTCTGTTCTTCGACTTGCCAAACACTCTTTCATAAATAGGAAATGTCAAAATCTTTCAAACTCAAACTCTCCTCGTGACTTCTGGCATCTAGCCAAAAACATCTCAAATTTTTTTTTTTTTTTTTTTTTTTTTTTTTACATTACAAGGGCACTGGCCAAGGGAAAACAAAGTGAAAAAAAAAAATCCCGCTGGTTGCCAGGCCCTGTTAAGAGGAAAGTAGAGAAAAAACAAAAAAATCTAAAAGGAGGGTCCAGTTAACGTAAGAGGTGTCTTGACACTCCTCTTTTGAAAGAGTTTAAGTCATAGGCAGGTGGAAATACAGACACAGGTAGAGAGTTCCAGAGTTTACCAGTGTAGGGAATGAAGGAGTGAAGATACTGGTTAACTCTTGCATTAGGAAGATGGACAGAATAGGGATGAGAAGAAGTAGAGAGTCTTGTGCAGCGAGGCCGCAGGAGGGGGAAGGCATGCAGTTAGCAAGTTCAGAAGAGCAGACAGCATGAAAACAGCGGTAGAAGACAGATAAAGATGCAACATTGCGGCGGTGACTTAAAGAATCAAGACAGTCAGTTAGAGGAGAAGAGTTGATAAGACGAAAAGCTTTAGATTCCACCTTGTTTAGTAAAGCTGTGTGTGGATCCCCAGACATGAGAGCCATACTCCATACACGGGCGGATAAGGCCCTTGTACAGAGCAAGCAGCTGGGAGGAGAGAAAAATGGACGAAGACGCCATAGGACACCTAACTTCTTGGAAGCTGATTTAGCAAGAGTAGAGATGTGAAATTTCCAGTTTAGATTTTTAGTGAAGGATAGACCGAGTGTGTTTAATGTAGAGGAGAGGGAAGTTGAGTGTTATTGAAGAAGAGAGGATAGTTGTCTGGAAGGTTATGTCGAGTAGATAGTTGTAGAAATTGAGTTTTGAGGCATTGAACAAAACCAGGTTTTCTCTGCCCCAATCAGAAACAAGTGAAAGATCAGAAGTTAGGCGTCCTATAGCATCTCGCCTTGAGTCATTTAATTGTTGTTGGGTTGGGCGTCTGTTGAACGCTGTTGAATAATGCAGGGTGGTATCATCAGCATAGGAGTGGATAGGGCATTGAGTCAGATTTAGGAGATCATTGATGAATAATAGAAAGAGAGTGGGTGATAGGACAGAACCCTGTGGAACACCACTGTTGATAGTTTTAGGGAAGAACAGTGACCGTCTACTACAGCAGCAATAGAACGATCGGAAAGGAAACTGGAGATGAAGGTACAGAGAGAAGGATAGAATCCGTAGGAGGGTAGTTTAGAAATTAAAGATTTGTGCCAGACTCTATCGAAGGCTTTCGATATGTCAAGGCCGACAGCAAAGGTTTCACCGAAGTCCCTAAAGAGGATGACCAAGATTCAGTTAGGAAAGTAAGAAGATCACCAGTAGATCTGCCTTTACGGAAACCATACTGGCAATCAGAGAGAAGGTTGTGAGCTGATAGATGCCTCATTATCTTCCTATTAAGGATAGACTCAAAGGCTTTAGAAAGGCAGGAAATCAAAGCTATAGGGCGGTAGTTAGAAGGATTGGAGTGGTCACCTTTTTAGGGACAGGTTGAATGTGAGCAAACTTCCAGCAAGAAGGATAAATAGAAGTAGAGACACAGATGAAAGAGTTTGACCAGGCAGTGAGCGAGTTCGGAAGCACAGTTTTGAGAACAACAGGAGGGACTCCATCCGGACCGTAAGCCTTCCGAGAATCAAGGCCAGAGAGGGCCAGGAAAACGTCTTTATAAAGAATTTTAATTTTAGGGATGAAGTAGTCAGAGGGTGGAGGAGTAGGAGGAATATGCCCAGAATCATCCAAAGTTGAGTTGGTAGCAAAGGTTTGAGCGAAGAGTTCAGCTTTAGAAAAGAAGAGACAGCTGTAGAGCCATCTGGATGAAGTAAAGGAGGGAAAGACGAAGAAGTAAAGTTGTTAGAGATATTATTGGCTAGATGCCAGAAATCTCGAGAGGAGTTAGAATTGGAAAGACTTTGACATTTTCTATTGATGAAAGAGTTTTAGTAAGTTGGAGAATAGATTTGGCATGATTACGGGCAGAAATATATAGGGCATGAGTTTCAGCAGTTGGATGGCTACGGAACCGTTTGTGAGCCGCCTCTCTATCATTGACAGCACGAGAACAAGCAGAGTTAAACCAAGGCTTTTTAGCTTTAGGGTTAGAGAAAGTATGAGGAATGTATAGCTCCATGCCAGAGATAATCACCTCTGTTATGCGCTCGGCACAAAGAGAAGGATCTCTGACATGAAAACAATAATCATCCCAAGGAAATCAGAATAGTACTGCCTTAGTTCCTCCCACTTAGCAGAGTTAAAATGCCAGAAGCACCTCCGCTTAGGCGGGTCCTGAGGCTGCACTGGAGTGATAGAACTGGTAACGGAAATTAGATTGTGGTCGGAGGAGCCCAACGGAGAGGAAAGTTTAACAGAGTAAGCAGAAGGGTTGGAGGTTAGGAAAAGATCAAGAATGTTGGGCGTGTCTCCAAGGCGGTCAGGAATACGGGTAGGGAACTTCACTAGCTGCTCTAGGTCATGAAGGATAGCAAAGTTGAAGGTTTGTTCACCAGGTTGGTCAGTGAAAGAAGATGAAAGCCAAAGCTGGTGGTGAACATTGAAATCTAAAATGGAGATCTCAGCAAAGGAAAGTGAGATAAGATGTGCTCCACCTTGGAAGTCAAATAGTCAAAGAATTTTACATAGTCAGAGGAATTAGGTGAGAGGTATACAGCACAGATGAATTTAGTTAGAGAGTGACATTGAAGTCTTAGCCAGATGGTAGAAAATTCTGAAGATTCAAGATTGTGGGCACGAGAGCAAGTGGTGTCGTTACGCACGTATGCGCAACATCCAGCTTTGGATTGAAAATGAGGATAGAGCAAGTAGGAGGGAACAGAAAAGGGCTGCTGTCAGTAGTCACAGACAACTGTGTTTCAGTTAGGAAGAGAAGATGAGGTTTAGTAGAGGAGAGGTGGTGTTCCACAGATTGAAAATTAGAACGAAGGCCACGAATGTTGCAGAAATTGATAGTGAAAGTATTAGATGAAGTGTCAAGACACCCAAGGTCGACAGCAGAGGGCAGTCCGACCTGGGGACATTTATGGTCCCCTCCCCAGAGGGGGACTCCGAGGCAGGGCGTGGTGAAGCCATTATTAAATTTTGATTTGAAGAGAGTGTAAAAGTGTAAGGTGTTGTAGTGTAGTGTAGGAAGTAGTAGAAGTTGTCTTTAGAGGGCAGGCTGCAGCTGCTCAATTGTATAAATGAGACCACAAAGGGAACCGGGAAGAGAGGACACGGGAATCACTCAGTCTGCAGCACTGCCTACATCCCGTAAGTACCTCTCCTGGAGTATTCCACCGGGCGGCAGGTGACTACTGCCTATAACTTCACTTCTTCATCTTTTCCTCCTTTATTTCATCCTGATGGCACCACTGCCATCTCTTCTGTCTCTAAAGCTGTACTCTTTTCTCAAACATTTGCTCACAACTCCACATTCGATGATTCTGGGCTTGTCCCTCCCTCTCCTCCTCCCTCTGACTATTTCATGTCTACAATCAAAATTCTTCGTAATGATGTTTTCCATGCCCTTGCTGGCCTAAACCCTCGGAAGGCTTATGGACCTGATGGGGTCCCTCCTATTGTTCTCAAAAACTGTGTGTCTGTGCTTGCACCTTGCCTGGCCATACTCTTCCAACTTTGTCTATCGACTTGTACCTTTCCTTCCTGCTGGAAGTTCGCCTACATTCAGCCTGTTCCTAAAAAGGGTGACCGTTCTAACCCCTCAAACTACTGTCCTATAACTTTAATCTCTTGCTTGTCTAAAGTTTTTGAATCTATCCTGAATAGGAAGATTCTCAAACATCTGTCACTTCACAATCTTCTGTCTGATCGCCAGTATGGCTTCCGTCAAGTTCGCTCTACTGGTGATCTTCTGGCTTTCCTTACTGAGTCTTGGTCATCCTCTTTTGCAGATTTCGGTGAAACTTTTGCTGTTGCGTTAGACATCAAAAGCTTTTGATAGAGTCTGGCATAAAGCTTTGATTTCAAAACTGCCCTTCTACGGTTTCTATCCTTCTCTCTGCAACTTTATCTCAAGTTTCCTTTCCGACCGCTCTATTGCTGCTGTGGTAGACGGCTACTGTTCTTCTCCTAAACCTATTAATAGTGGTGTTCCTCAGGATTCTGTCCTGTCACCCACTCTCTTTCTATTATTCATTCTTAACCAAACTTCTTACCCTATCCACTCCTTCGCTGAGGATACCACCCTACATCTTTCTACGTTCTTTCAGAGACGTCCACCCCTTCAGGAAATCAACAGATCACGCGGAGACGCCACGGAACGCCTGACTTCCGATCATTCTAAGATTCCTGATTGGGGCAGAGAAAATCTAGTAGTTTTCAATGCCTCAAAAACTCAATTCCTCCATCTATCAACTCGACACAACCTTCTAGACAACTATCCCCTCTTCTTCAATGACACTCAACTGTCTCCCTCTTCCACAATGAATATTCTCAGTCTGTCCTTTGCTCATAATCTTAAATGGAAACTTCACATCTCATCTCTTGCTAAAACAGCTTCTATGAAATTAGGTGTTCTGAGGCGTCTCCGACAGTTTTTCTCGCCCCTCCAACTGCTTACTCTGTATAAGGGCCTTATCCATCCCTGTATGGAGTACTCTTCGCATGTTTGGGGGGTTTCCTGTCACACAGCTTTGCTTGATAGGGTGGAATCGAAAGCTCTTCGTCTCATCAACTCCCTCCTCTGACTAACTGTCTTCAGTCTCTTTCTCACCGCCGAAATGTTGCATCCCTTTGTTTATTTTATCGCTATTTTCATGGTAACTGTTCTACTGATCTTGCTAACTGCATGCCTCCTTTCCTCCTGCGGCCACGCTGCACAAGGCTTTCTTCTTCCTCTCATCCCTATTCTGTCCAACTCTCTAATGCAAGAGTTAACCAGTACGCTCAATCCCTTTCACTGGTAAACTCTGGAACTCCCTCCCTGCATCTGTGTTTCCGAATTCCTACAACTTGTCTTCTTTTAAGAGGGAGGTATCGAGGCATTTGCTCCCCTAATTCTGGCTGATGGTTTTGGCACTTTTTGAACTCTTTGGAGAGCCAGCGCTCAAGTGGGCATTTTTCTAACTTTCTTTTTTTTGCCCTTAGCTGGCCCTCTTCCCTACTTAAAAAAAAAGAAAGAAAAAAAGTCGGTCAGGAATGCGAGTAGACTGTTACACCAGTTGCTCTAGGTCATGGAGGATAGCATAGTTGAAGGCTAGTTTACCAGGATGGTCAGTGAAGGGAGAGGAAAGCCAAAGCTGGTGCTGAACATTGAAATATCTGAGGATGAAGATCTCCATGAAAGGATAGGGGGTTGAATGTGCTCCATTTTGGAAGTTAAATAGTCAAAGAATTTACTATAGTCAGATGAGTTAGGGGAGAGATAGGCAGCACAGATAAATTTAGTTAGAGAATGACTATTGATTCGAAGCCAGATTGTGGAAAACTCAAAGATTCGAGAGCATGAGCATGAGATTAAGTTAAGTCGTTGTACTCATAGACGCAACATCCAGCTTTTCATGAAAATGAGGATAGAGGAAGAAGGAAGGAAGGAACAGAAAAGGGGTCACTCAGTTGCCTCAGATAGCTGTGTTTCTGTGAAGAAAAGATGAGGTTAAGTAGATATGTGGCCAATGTTCTATAGATTGAAAATTAGATCTAAGACCACAAAATGTTGCAGAAGTTAATAAAGAAAAAGTTGAGGGAGGTGTCAAGACATTTTGGGTTGCCATCAAGAGTGCTGTCTGACTATGGGACATTTTTGGTTCCCTTTCCAGAAGGGGACTCCAAGGCTGGATTTGGAGTCACCATTTTTTTATTTTTAATTTTAAATGAAGGGCGTATGTGTGGTAAGTCCTTGTAGTTTTGTGAGAAGTTGAGTTGTCTTTAGAGGGCAGCCTGTAACTGCCCCATTGAATTGTGAGACACAAAGGGAAAATGTTCAGCAAGATCACAACTAGCTTTAATATGGAAGTTCACAGCCCCCCTGATCTAATGCTATTAGACCTTGCTGAGAGTAAATTATTTCTATATACAAGTAACTCGATTTACGCGTGTTTGATTTATGTGTTTTTGTTATAACGCGGCCGAAAAAATATTATAGTTGATTTTATTTGTGCGATCGGTTTGCTTATATGTGATTTGGCAAAACCTCATTTTCAAACTGAGTGCCAGACGCAATTTCAAACTGTGCGCCAGAGAGTTCCGCAGCTGGCCGATAGGTGGGAGCTCCGCTTTTCTTGTGCCTCATTTGCAGTCTGTCAGCACTGAGTATAGACAGAATCTCTTCAATCTGCCTATAATTCACCAAGATAGCCCCAAAACGTCCTTCATCTTCTGTATGTGGGGTTATTTTTTGCTAAGTGGATTTTTGATAAAGTGGTAAAGCTCAGAGGAAGATAGTGACTGACTGTGGTGTGAGTGGTGAAGGCAGTGACGCAGTGAGTGTTGTGTTTATGTATTCTTTGTTTTGTTGTTTTCTCTTATTATTTCTTGTTTTTCCCTTTACTTTAAATTCACTTCTCGTATTTAGAATGGTAAATAATAAAAACATATTAATTTAGCCAAATAATTATTAGAGTATTTTATACAAATTTTTTTGGACTACATCCCGCATTCCCCTTATTATCTATTATTTCTTGTGAGAATTACATGTTTGTTTTACGTGAATTTTGATATACGCGATGCTGCTTGGAACGCATCTATCATGTAAATCGAGTTACTAGGCTCAACCACCATGTGCTTCCCAAATCAATAGGTCGTGAGTTCAATGACTTCTACAAGACTTTCAACCTTATTGAAGTTGGAAAACAGTGTTGCAAACAACATAGCCAGATAGAGGAGGAGGTGCCAGTTCCACAGATATGAATATCTTGAAAATTGGGGAGGCAGCGCTTGAGTCCCTATATATATATATATATATATATATATATATATATATATATATATATATATATATATATATATATATATATATATATATATATACATACATACATACATATACAGGAATACTCTGCTTAACGAACATGATAAGGGATGTGAAAGCAGTTCGTAAACAAAAATTGTTAAGTGGACATAATTTTCCATAGGAAATAATTATTTCCTATGGGAAAATTATATATATATATATATATATATATATATATATATATATATATATATATATATATATATATATATATATATATACATACATATACAGGAATACTCCGCTTAACGAACATGATAAGGGATGTGAAAGCAGTTCGTAGAGCAAAAATTCGTTAAGTGGACGCAATTTTCCCATAGGAAATAATTATTTCCTGTGGGAAAATTATATATATATATATATATATATATATATATATATATATATATATATATATATATATATATATATATATATATATCTGAGGGCCTCAGAATAATAGGGGCTCAAGTGCTGCCTCCCCAATTTTTAAGATATTCATATCTGTGGAACTGGCAGCTCTTCCTCTATCTGGCTATGTTGTTTGCAACACTGTTTTCCAACTTCAATAAGGTTGAAAGTCTTGTAGAAGTCAGTGAACTCACGATCTATTGATTCAGGATGCACGTGGTGGTTGAGCATAGTTGCTCGTCAATTTAGAACCAGATAGGCTCAAGGTTAGCAGGACTGAGTCGGCCAGCCAATGAGAGCATATGGTACAGTCCATAGCCTTGACTATGTTGCCTTCATCTGTGGTGCCACTCACAAAGGTTTGGAAGTGGTAAAGATGATATCTCATTACGAGTTGCGTACAGATTGTTCATACCCAGTCTTTTTCTTTCACTAACAAGTGCCACCTGTCAATCCTTTGTTTTGCCACCATCACTAAGTTATTTTCTTATCTTTCAATTTCTTGCCTTCTTTGGTACACACTAGTATATACTAATACTTGTATTTTTTTTCAAATTTCAATACACTTAACCTATGATGCTATTCCTTTACATAGTTTATTGTATTAGTATCAACATTATTATTATTATCATTATTATTATTATTGTTATAATATGCTCTTATCGTTATTGTGATACCAGGAAGGTGTATAAAACACTTAATTATTCATTTCGGTTAAAAATTTATCAAGGCAGGCAATGAAATGTATGAAAACTTCAGGGGAGTTACATTTTACGTGCTAGTTCGCAAACACACCATACTTTCGTTCACAATCTTGATAAAAAATACTTTGAAGAGCAGGGGTTTGTCTGAAACTTAGTTGAAATTGATATCTTTCTTAAAAGTGAAGTTGTTGGTCATAAACTTTAGATGCATTTCTCAGTTTTAAAAAATGGCACTTGAGCCCCTATGGTTCTTGTGCCTCTTATATATATATATATATATATATATATATATATATATATATATATATATATATATATATATATATATATATATATGATGCGTAAATCAAACACGCGTAAATCGAGTTATATATATATATATATATATATATATATATATATATATATATATATATATATATATATATATATATATATATATATATATATATATATATATATATATATATATATATATATATATATATATATATATATTTTTTTTTTTTTTTTTTTTTTTTTCGTAGGGAAGAGGACCAGCCAAGGGAAAAAAAAAGTTAGAAAAAGGCCCACTTGAGCGCTGGCTCTCCAAAGAGTTAAAAAAGTGCCAAAACCGTCAGCCAGAATTAGGGGAGCAAATGCCTTGATACCTCCCTCTTAAAAGAAGACGAGTTGTAGGAATTCGGAAATAGAGATGCAGGGAGGGAGTTCCAGAGTTTACCAGTGAAAGGGATGAATGATTGAGCGTACTGGTTAACTCTTGCATTAGAGAGTTGGACAGAATAGGGATGAGAGGAAGAAGAAAGCCTTGTGCAGCGTGGCCGCAGGAGGAAGGGAGGCATGCAGTTAGCAAGATCAGTAGAACAGTTATCATGAAAATAGCGATAAAATATAGAAAGGGATGCAACATTTCGGCGGTGAGAAAGAGACTGAAGACAGTTAGTCAGAGGAGGGGAGTTGATGAGACGAAGAGCTTTCGATTCCACCCTATCAAGCAAAGCTGTGTGACTGGAACCCCCAAACATGCGAAGAGTACTCCATACAGGGACGGATAAGGCCCTATACAGAGTAAGCAGTTGGAGGGCGAGAAAAACTGTCGGAGACGCCTCAGAACACCTAACTTCATAGAAGCTGTTTTAGCAAGAGATGAGATGTGAAGTTTCCAGTTAAGATTATGAGCAAAGGACAGACCGAGGATATTCATTGTGGAAGAGGGAGACAGTTGAGTGTCATTGAAGAAGAGGGGATAGTTGTCTGGAAGGTTGTGTCGAGTTGATAGATGGAGGAATTGAGTTTTTGAGGCATTGAAAACTACTAGATTTTTTCTGCCCCAATCGGAAATCTTAGAAAGATCGGAAGTCAGGCGTTCCGTGGCGTCCCCGCGTGATCTGTTGATTTCCTGAAGGGTTGGACGTCTCTGAAAGAACGTGGAAAGGATAGGGTAAGAAGTTTGGTTAAGAATGAATAATAGAAAGAGAGTGGGTGACAGGACAGAACCCTGAGGAACACCACTATTAATAGGTTTAGGAGAAGAACAGTAGCCGTCTACCACAGCAGCAATAGAGCGGTCGGAAAGGAAACTTGAGATAAAGTTGCAGAGAGAAGGATAGAAACCGTAGGAGGGCAGTTTTGAAATCATAGCTTTATGCCAGACTCTATCAAAAGCTTTTGATATGTCTAACGCAACAGCAAAAGTTTCACCGAAATCTGTAAAAGAGGATGACCAAGACTCAGTAAGGAAAGCCAGAAGATCACCAGTAGAGCGACCTTGACGGAAGCCATACTGGCGATCAGACAGAAGATTGTGAAGTGACAGATGTTTGAGAATCTTCCTATTCAGGATAGATTCAAAAACTTTAGACAAGCAAGAGATTAAAGCTATAGGACGGTAGTTTGAGGGGTTAGAACGGTCACCCTTTTTAGGAACAGGCTGAATGTAGGCGAACTTCCAGCAGGAAGGAAAGGTACAAGTCGATAGACAAAGTTGGAAGAGTTTGGCCAGGCAAGGTGCAAGCACAGAAACACAGTTTTTGAGAACAATAGGAGGGACCCCATCAGGTCCATAAGCCTTCCGAGGGTTTAGGCCAGCAAGGGCATGGAAAACATCATTACGAAGAATTTTGATTGTAGACATGAAATAGTCAGAGGGAGGAGGAGAGGAGGACAAGCCCAGAATCGTCCAAGGTGGAGTTGTGAGCAAAGGTTTGAGAAAAGAGTTCAGCTTTAGAGACAGAAGAGATGGCAGTGGTGCCATCAGGATGAAATAAAGGAGGGAAAGATGAAGAAGTGAAGTTATTTGAGATGTTTTTGGCTAGATGCCAGAAGTCTCGAGGAGAGTTTGAGTTTGAAAGATTTTAACATTTTCTATTTATGAAAGAGTGTTTGGTAAGTTGAAGAACAGACTTGGCATGATTCCAGGCAGAGATATAAAGTGCATGAGATTCATGAGATGGAAGGCTCAAGTACCTTTTGTGGGCAACCTCTCTATCATGTATAGCACGAGAACAGGCTGAGTTAAACCAAGGTTTAGAAGGTTTAGGTTGAGAAAAAGAATGAGGAATGTACGCCTCCATGCCAGATACTAACACCTCTGTTATGCATTCAGCACAAAGAGATGGGTCTCTGTCATGGAAGCAATAATCATTCCCGGGAAAATCAGCATAATACCTCCTCAGGTCCCCCCAACTGGCAGAGGCAAAACGCCAGAGGCACCTTCGCTTTGGGGGATCCTGTGGAGGAATTGGAAAAATAGGACAAGATACAGAAATGAGATTGTGATCGGAGGAGCCCAACGGAGATGAAAGGGTGATAGCATAAGCAGAAGGGTTAGAGGTGAGGAAGAGATCAAGAATGTTGGGCGTGTCTCCAAGACGGTCAGGAATACGAGTAGGGTGTTGCACCAGTTGCTCTAGGTCATGGAGGATAGCAAAGTTGAAGGCTAGTTCACCAGGGTGGTCAGTGAAGGGAGAGGAAAGCCAAAGCTGATGGTGAACATTGAAATCTCCAAGAATGGAAATCTCAGCGAAAGGGTAGAGGGACAGAATGTCCCTTTAGAAATTAAGTAGTCGAAGAAATTACTATAGTCAGAAGAGTTAGGGGAGAGTTAAACAGCACAGATGAATTTAGTTTGAGAGTGACTGCTAAGTCGTAGCCAGATGGTGGAAAATTCGGAAGACTCAAGAGCGTGGGCACGAGAGCAAGTTAAGTCGTTGCGTAAATAGACACAACATCCAGCTTTGGAATGAAAATGAGAATAGAGAAAGTAGGTGGGAACAGAGAAGGGGCTACTGTCAGTTGCCTCAGATAGCTGTGTTTCGGTGAGGAAAAGAAGATGAGGTTTAGTAGAGGAGAGGTGGTGTTCCACAAATTGAAAATTAGATGTAAGACCGCGAATGTTGCAGAAGTTAATGTAGAAAAAGTTGAGGGAGGTGTCAAGGCATTTGTGGTCTTCAACAGGAGAGGTGTCTGACCTAGGGATATTTTGGTTCCCTCCCCAGAGGGGGACTCCGAGGTGTTGTTTATTTTGGGTCCCATTTTTCCTTTAAATTTTGATTTGGAGTGAAGGGTGTATGTGTGGTAGGTAAGTGCATGTAGTTTTGTGTGAAGAAGGAGAGCTGTCTTTAAAGGGTAGGCTGTGACTACCCCCTTGAGTTGTGAGACACAAAGGGAAACATTCAACATGATCACAACTAGCTTTAATGGAAGGTTCATAGCACTTCCTGAACTAGTGCTATTAGATCTCACTGGGAGTAAGTTATTGTTTCGGTAGGTGTCTACTACCTCCTCCTATATATATATATATATATATATATATATATATATATATATATATATATATATATATATATATATATATATATATATATACACACACACACACACACACACACACACACACACACACACACACACACACACAGGTAATTCTCGATTTACGCGTGTTTGATTTACGCGTTTTTGTTATAACGCGACCGAAAAAATATAATTAATTTAATTTGCGGGATCGGTTTGCTTGTACGCGATTTGGCCCAACCGCATTTTCAGACTGAGCACTAAACGCAATTTCAAACTGCGTGCCAGAGAGTTCTGCAGCTGGCCAATAGGTGGGAGCTCTGGGGCTGGATCTAAGAAGCAAGTTGTTGTCTATGTTGGTACAGACAACCTCCATAGCAACCTCCTGCTCACATACCAACCTTCGTAAAATAGCATCCACAAAGATTCGTTGATGTTGGCGGGTGGAGGCTGGTAGCCCACTTAAAAGTGCTCATTGGCTGCCAGGAGCTGGATCCAAGAAACTTTAACAACGTCAGAGCAACCTCTTGCCGCGAAATGGCACCCATGAACGCTGGGAGGGACGGTAACGAGGTTGCTATGAGGTTGCTCTCTAGTTGCTGGTAACACCACTTCTCCAGGTGGTGTTACTGTCTTACATATACATTTATGTTCACAAAACAACATTTCTATTAGCTTTTTACTAACCTTGACCCCAAGAAAGGATTGTTTTGTAATGCATAAAGTGACTCACGGCGACTCAACTAATGAAATACCGCGGTATTTCATTAGTAATTCACTATCACTCAGTGCCACGGAGTCGAGGTTATCCTCATGGCATGAGCGTATACGAATACTAAGATATGATATCCATTATAGCAGGCAAGAGAGGAGTGGAAACATAAATATCGTGGTGAAAAACAACACGCAAGCTAAAAGGTACACAAGAAGAAGAAGAAGAAGCGGCCGAGTCGCCACGAGTCTCCGCCTCGCCTGTGGGCGATCTAATCTCTGCTTTATTTTTTGATATTCCATGTAAGATTTCACTTTATGCATTACAAAACAATCCTTTCTTGGGAACAAGGTTTGTAAAAAAATAATAGAAATGTTGTTTTGTGAACGTAAATGCATTATATAAGACAGTAACACCACCTGGAGAAGGGGTGTTACCAGCAACCTGAGAGTAACCTTGGTGGTGGTGGTGGTAGTAGGAGTAGTAGTAGTGGTAGTAGAGGTAGTAGTAGTAGTAGTAGTAGTAGTAGTAGTAGTAGTAGTAGTAGTAGTAGTACCATTAATAGTTGTATCATAGTAATAGTAGCAATAATAGCAATAGTTGCAGCAGCGCTTTGGCGAGCTCCGGCTTCAATGCACCCCTACTGGCAGAGGGCCCACCAGCAGACTGGTCACTAGTAGGGTGGTCAGTGGGAGAAGGGTTACTAGCTATGGGTCACTGGCGGAGGGTCACTTGCTGGGGGTTACTGGCAGAGGGCCATTTGGGGGGGATCATTGGCAGGGTGGCCACTGGCAGAAGGTCCATTGGCGGTGGGTCACAGGCAGAGGACCACATTGGTAGGGAGATCACTAACAGTGAGCTCACTGGCATGGGGTTACTGATAGGGGGTTATTGGCAGAGAGCTTTCTGGCAGAGGATCACTGATAGAAGGGAGCTGGCATGAGGTGTCACTGGCAGTGGGATCATTGGCAGAAGGCTCACTGGCTCATTCTCACTCCTGACTGATGGAAATGATTGAGTGATTGATTGTATGATTGATAGGTTTGTTGTAAATATGAAAACTGAGGTTGAAGTTCCCAGACTTCTTGGTGGGTACATAAAAACTGAGACAGAATCTTATGCTTCATGTTATCGATGCCAACATATGATAGCAATGAGCTGTAGCACATACATATACATTTAACTTTGAAGAAGTAATCACGTATTTGTGTTCTTTTATCGTGTCAATCAATAATACAGTACATGTCTGCATACGCTTATCTGACCCCAATCTATGTTAGCGGGTTTCAGTTCATTGCCTTTTGCTAATGACAAATCGTGTGTGTGTGTGTGTGTGTGTGTATTTACCTAGTTTACCAAGTTGTATTTACCTAGTTGTATTGTACAGGCTTATAGTCCTGTCTACATATCTCCATTTATGTAATTTTTCTTTAAAGCTATGCAAATATGTGCTGCAACAACTTTATCATTCAAAGCATTCCACTTTTCCACCGTTCTATGTGGAAAACTGTACTTTCCAATCCTTCACACACTGCCTCTTCCTGATCATCCTCGCTTGTCTTGTCCTTCTATCTTCTTCTGTCACCAGCAACAGGTCTTGCTTGTCTATCTTTTCAATGGCATTAACTATTTTGTACATTGTTATTAGGTCCCCTCTTTCTCTTTTATCTTGTAAGGTTGGCAGTCCCATTTCCTTCAGTCTTTCTTAATATGTTAGGTCCTTTAGTTCTGGCACCATCTTTGTAGCTATCCTCTGGATCCGTTCAATTTTCTTATATACTTTTTCAAGCTTGGCGACCACACCACTGCTGCTTATTCCAACTGTTGACGTATCATATTCGTAATATTTTTTTTTTCATCATATCCTTGTCCAAGTAGTGAATTGCCACCCTAATATTTGTCAACATTTTATACGTTGTTCCAAATATTTTACTTATGTGTTTTGGGGGGCTCGACATTTCTTATATAACTATTCCCAGATAATTTTCTTCTTTAATCTTCATTATTTGCTCCTCTCCCATCAAATTGTTCCATACTGGTCTTCTCTTATTCTTTCCTAATTCCATTAAATGGCATTTCTTGGCATTGAATTCTAACTTACATTTCTTACTCCACTCATAAAATTTGTCTATATATTCCTGAAATAGCAAACACTCTTCTCGGGTCTTAATTATGATTAACAATTTTGCATCATCAGCAAATAAATTGATATAGCTGGTCACTCCATACTCTATGTCGTTTACATATACCTGGAACATAATGGGGGCTAACACTGAACCCTGCGGCACTCCACTTGATACTTTACTCCAGAATGAGTATGTGTCCCTGATCACAGTTCTCATCCCTCTGTCCGTCAATTAATCCCTTATCCAATCTAATATTATTCCTCTCAGTCCTCCTATGTTCAATTTCCAAAGTAGTCTGTTATGAGGGACCTTATCAAAAAGCCTTTTTTTTTTTTTTTGTCCAGATACAGAGTGTCTGCTCTCCTTCCTGTCCTTCCACTAGTCTTGAGTAGAAACTTAATAAATTCGACACACATGACCTTCCTGTCCTGAACTCAAATTGTCTATTCGATATAACTGGTTTTTCTTCCAGATATTTAACCCATTTTCTTTGATAACAATTTCACATATCTTTCTCAGAACACTTTTATGTGAAACTGATCTGTAATTTAATAGCTCAGTTGACTTTCTTCCTTTGAATATATGGATTATGTTGGCTCTCTTCCATTCCAGTGGTACTCTCCCTTCTTTTAATGATCTTATAACTGTTTCTCAAACTGGTTCTAACAGCTGATCTCTACATTCCTTTAGTGTCCAGCCCGACACACCATCCGGTCCCATCGCTTTTCTGACATCCAAATTTTCTAGTAGTCTTCCAATTTCTTCTTTGTGCACTATGATTTCTTGCAAACCTTGACAGTGCAATGTCCTATTTGGTTCTGTAAAATTCTCTTCCTCAGTGAAAACAGTCTTGAAACTCTCATTCATTATTTAACTCATTTCCTTTGCTGTTTGGTATGTCTTGCTTCCTTTAATTATTTTTTCTATTGCTTCCTGATTTTTCATCTTAACCATTTATATACTTGTGAAAAAGCTTGGGTTCATCATTGCTTTTTCTCACCATATCTTTCTCAAAGTTTCTTTCTTCCTCTCTCCTTACTCTAATACATTCATTTCACGCATCCTTATACTGCTATTTGTTGTTTTCATTTCTCTGCTTTTTGAGTTTCTTCGAAGCTTTGTCTTTTTCTCTTTTAGTTCCTACACATCTGCCATTGTACCAAGCTTGTGTGTGTGTGTGTGTGTGTGTGTGTGTTGGCATGCTGTGAGCGACTTATTAGTAGTAGGGTTATTGTCTGTGTGATGCATTATGTATGGGAAACAAGAACGGGAAGAGAGTCTGAAAGAAAGCAAAAGCTGGGAATTAAACTCGTGCTAGGACTCGAGGGGAATTGATCTTTTACGAGGCACCGTATATATTTTCTTTAGTGTCACTCTTTTGATAGTGTTTTTTTTTCTCTCTCCTTTCTCCAGAAGGCTTGGATCATATATATTTCGTTCAATACCAGTACCATCATCCCTTTCACTCACATAGCATGCAGCAATACTCCATCCCGGTCTTTGTGCTCTCACTATTCATGTAGGAACAGAATCATAACCAGTCATGACTGACGCACATTAAGAAGGCGTATAGGAAACTGCGTCAGCCTAAAAAAAGTGAAGGGTCAGTGTAGACAAAATGTGTTGCCCACCCCCGTCCCTTGCTCCCTTATTTCCATGAGTTAGGGCAAGAGACAATACTATGTATAAGGAAGTGTTGTGTTGAGTGTATCAAGTGCTGGATTAGATAGCGTGTGCTGGAGAGAGAGAGAGAGAGAGAGAGAGAGAGAGAGAGAGAGAGAGAGAGAGAGAGAGAGTTACATTTTGAAAACAGTTAAAAAATTTTGGAAACAATGCTCCCTAGTGTGGATAGGCTAGGCTTGAGTGCGTGAGTTCCAAGCTGGGTGTGATTGTGGTGAAGTAACTAGTACACAGTAAAACCGATAGATACACGTTGAGAATATCTATGATGCTTTATTATTGTTTATTGTTGTTTATCACTAACGTCATATCTCAAAGTAAGCGATGAATTTGCATTTCCCGTATTTTCCTCTTATATTCCTCCTCTTTCGCTTTATTACTAGCACAAACACTACATACAATACAAATGCCAGCGCATCAGCAAGGAAGGCAGAGGCATGACGATATGTAATTCCTCCATTGTGAAAGAGGAAAAGAAAGAGACTTTCATAAATACGTATTATAAAAGATTATGATATACACTGGGGGTTTATTGTGAGACAGCGTTAATCGGATCTAACTCACAGCTGTCATGGTCATAATCGTACTCTAAAATACGCCACAACGAAGCGGATTAATTTTACGTGCATTTATTTAGATCCTTCTTGAATTTCGCCATCTATTGCACTAACTTCCCAGTTGCTGGCTGGTAGCGATCCTAAATGTCGATACCTCATTTGCTATTTATTTTACTGGTTGGCAAACATCAATAATTTTTAAAACTTATATTTGAATCAAACTCATTTAAATACTTATTTGTTTTCTTTTTTCCTCCCCATAAAGAGAGACAAAATTAGTCTCGCTGCATCTCTTAGTTTTCTTTCCACACTGACAAATTTTGCAATGCACTGGAGGTTAATAAAGGATGTCCATGGAAATAAAAGCGTCATAGAGTTCAGTGCACTATAATTAGACGGACTGAAAATACAAGAATAAATTATAGTATTTGGTATTAAATTGCAGTGTGCTCTAATAGATTTTCCTTTCTCTTTATGTACGATTGACTGGTTGAGGGAAAAAAAAGAAAAAAAACTTAAAAGACCCGAAGGTACCAGTGCAAAAAGTACGGAAAGAAAGAAAAGGGAAACAGCACGATGCATGAGAATGAGGACAGTAAGATGGAG
This sequence comes from Portunus trituberculatus, assembly GCF_017591435.1. Lineage (NCBI taxonomy): Eukaryota > Metazoa > Arthropoda > Malacostraca > Decapoda > Portunidae > Portunus > Portunus trituberculatus. The sequence goes on along the minus strand of NC_059302.1, from coordinate 17,380,390 downwards.
GAAAATGTAGATTGTATGTTAGAATTGTATTCTGAAAAAAATAAAAAATAAAAGAAATAAAAATACGCCTCTCACACTCTTATGAAATGAAGGACGCATTCTTAAGCACTTCGTTCTCTTATAGGAACTTTTTTTTTTATTAAAGTTACAAAGATGATTATCCAAATTTGTGTGAGTGTTAGGTCATTAGTGATGCAAAGTCCTTGCTCTACTATCATCAGAATCATAAAAAATGTCTTTTGAAATATCAATAACATAATTATAGTGTATAAAAGAATAAGTGAATAAAAACAAAGCCCTGAAATTTTAAGAGAGAGAGAGAGAGAGAGAGAGAGAGAGATTTGCCACAGCTTCACCGCTACCATTGTCTCGAGTGGGAGGTCAAGGTGTTGCGAGGGGATGGAGGAAAGGAGGGTTGTATCACGGGACAGCTGTGGCCAGCCAGAGGCAGTTGTTTACATTACCATCCCCAGGGCTCATCACGAGACAGCTGCGCTAACCCTATTGTACCTGGCCTGTCTCGGATTACACCCACCTGTGTCGCTAACCCTGATGAAGAAAGTATATTTAGAAAAATAGGAAGGTAGAATTGAGAACCGTCCCCTCCTTTTCCTCGTCCCCTTAAAATATATTCATTCTGGTCTTCTTTCTTATCATCCTCGTCTTCCACCTCGTCCTTTTTTTATTGTCGTCATCGTCGCTCTCTTCCTCCTCCTCCTCCTCGTGTTCACTTATTCGTTCATTTCAGCGAAAATGAACGAAATATAGTAGATAAATAGTATAGTAGTATATATAGTAAATAGTGGCAGACGGCCACTCTTCCTCTAAATTTATAACAGTGGGTGACAAGATTCTGTCCTGTCACCCATTCTCTTTCTATTATTTATCAGTTTACTTCAGTTGTAGGTAAATTAATGAAGTCAATAACAACGAGGAACATTATGAGCATTTAGACGAGCACAGTTTGATAAATCAGTCTTAGCATGGTTTTACGAAGGGAAAGTCTTGACTTACAAACCTGTTGAGATTTCATTGTAAAGTTTATGAGAGGACAAATAATGGACATAGTTATGGCATCCTATGATATCAGTATTTTACTAAAGCATTTGATTAGGTACCACTGCGCTCTTGAGGAAGGTTTCGGCGCATGGGATAGTGGAAATTTTTTTACGTTAGATAAGGTCGTAACTAGGCGACAGGCAACAGATAGCTGTAATAAACAGTTTAGCCGTAATTCTGTGCAGGGTCAAGTAATTAGTGGGATGCCATGAATATTAGTTATAGGGTCAGGGTTATTTTATATATATATATATATATATATATATATATATATATATATATATATATATATATTATTTGAATAGTGGAATTACTAGTAATATTAGTAAATTTGCGGATGATACGAAGATGAGTATATTAAACAGGTCAGATTCGGATGCCATCGCCTTGTAGGCAGATTAGGATAGGATGAACGAATAAATAGACAGATAGCAAATGCAGTTTAACATTAACACAGACAAGAAATTTTAGCTTAGGTAGAGGAAATCCACACTAAAGTTACACTATAAACAACGAGGCCCTGGTAGGTTCATGATATGTGAAAGATTTAGTTGTTATAGTAGCTCCGATATTGGTCTAAGAAATCAGTGTATAGAGGCGAGAAGTAAGGTAAGTTCATGATATGAAAAAGAATTAGAAGTTATTGTTAGCTCCGATATTGGTCTAAAAAACAATGCATAGAGGATAGAAATAAGGCTATTAGTGAACTAGGATTCATTTCCTGGATTTTTAAGTGCAGAAGTCCCAAAGTAATAACAAAGTTATATTTGGAGCTGGTCAGGCCGTATCTATATGGTCCCAACATTATATGAAAGATATAGGTCTGTTAGAATCAGTGCAAAGAAGAATGACAAAAGGATATAGAGCATGAAGGATATTCCCTAAGAAGCGAGTGAAGCTACGTAATTTGCAAATTCCTTAAACTAGAAAGTCATAGTATTTAAGTTGTATAGGATTTATAACAAAGGGGACGTAAGCAAAGTTCTTAGGATCAATAACCAGCATAGAACATGAAATAATGGTTTTAAGCTTGAAAAATTTAGTTTTAAGAAAGATGGGAAGGAGCTGATTCTCAAATATGGATGAAACAAACTTAGTAATCAAGTTGTTAACACTAAGTCATTAGGAATCTTTAAAGGAAGATTAGACATATATATGGATGGAACAAATCGGTAAATATGTTCATGGAGGAACTGCCACCTGTAGGATTGATGGCCTCTCGCATCATCCCTCATTTTCTTATATTCTTATGTTCTTAATAGTTATCAGATTTTGTGTCTTCTATATTAACCCTAACTTTTTGTCTGCAGGAAGCTGATCTCTGTGAGAGAGAGAGAGAGAGAGAGAGAGAGAGAGAGAGAGAGAGAGAGAGAGAGATTGATTGATACATATATTGTTGAATTTAATAAATAATTACAACAAAGGAGGAGGATGGGCCTTGCCACCCACCCCCTGGGCAAAGACTTAAGGTTAAAGTATCACAAAAATAACTCTGGACAGTATACACAACAAGAATACAAGTATTTCAATAAATAAATATATATATTGCACACCTTATTGCCTAAGACATCCTACAGTCTGGGAGCAAACTGAGGATATTCCCTGAGTATATCCCTGAGGATGGCAAAGTCTAGGAGATGGTCAATGAGGCTGTACAAGTCATGCTGACCTTGTGGCCTAAATTTAGCAATGAAAGGACATTCCATGATATAGTGACGCAAAGTGTGTCCCCCTTGGTGTAGCACACAGCACACAGCACACACCAGGAGAAGCACTGACTTCCCAAAAGTATTTGTAGCCTAATCTGAGCCTCATTGCCACCCTGTCATGTGATGCAGTGTGTCTCCCGTAGGTGTAAGCACAGCTCTGGGAGACACGTGCATAGTGAAGACTAGTGCTACTGCCCCTATGGCAACAAAGCTCCAACTGATCACTAATGCTACTTTGTACAAAGTCCTTAATGCTACTCTTAACATAACCCAGAGTGTACTCAGTGCCAGGGTCCACTGTGTCATCTTGTAGGGCACACTGAGCAAGGTGGTCTGCTTTTTCATTTAACAGGATACCCACATGAGAGGGTATCCAGATGAAATGGACCGTGGCACCAGCACCTTCTAGGGCGTGGATGAGATCAAGACACTTATTAACTAGATCACAGTCCATGGGGAGGTGGATTGAAGGGCGTACAATGCAGCCTGACTGTCAATAAAGAAATATACATTCTTATGGAGAGGCGCCACAATGTGGAGCGCCTCCAGTACAGCATACAGTTCTGCTCTAGTGGAAGACATGGGTGCAGGGAGCCGCCTGGAAACCTCAGTGTCAGTGTAGAGACTGGCAGAGATGTAGTCACGGATGAACAGCCCACATCCAGACCTGCTGCCATTGACTGACCCATCACAATAAACATGAATAGCCTGAACGTGTGGGTACTTGGACAATTTAGTCATGAACATGTCTTGCAGCACATGAGGGAGCCAGTCCCTCTTGGGCTGATGCAGTGAGTGAATATCAACACTGACACGGTGAGGGTTCCAGGCGGGTTGCAGCGGTGACATAACAACGTTAATACAAGCCTCGGCTACACCTACACTTGTCAGTACTCCCAAGATCTTCCTGAGGTATGGTGTTGTAGGAGTGCGAGGATCATGATACAGGGGGTCAGTGATCCCTTTAGAGAGTCAGAGCCCGTGCATAGCATCCGACTAATTGTGCGACAAGTCATTTCCTGTACCCTACACATAATACTCGGCAGGTGCAGTTCAGCTCTGAGGACTTCAATCCGTGCAGTCCTGGGGCATCCCAAGATTATCCGCATGGCTTCATTCTGTACAAGCTCCAGGGGACGGAGTTGGTGGCACTAAACTGTATTAAAACAGGGGGCATAATCAATAAGGGACCGTATGACAGATATATAGAACATTCTTAGGACTGGAATGCCCGCCCCAGGCCCCTGTTGGCTAGCAGCCGAAGTGGTGCTAGCCGTGGCAGACAGAGGTCTCGAACATAGTGGACGGCTTGAAGAGACTTCCTAAAGCTCATCTGAACACCCAGGTACTTGTGTATGTGAACTCTAGGAATGGGAATGTTATTTACAGTGGGCAGCCGAGAGACCTTCCCTTTAGCTTGAAATTTTGTTTTACATTCATTAATCACTAGTCCCATTTGGACACACAACGCTGCCAGTTGTGACAAAGCAACCTGGAGAATCCTGGGTGTGGGGCATTGGAGGAGTATGTCATCAGCATAGATGAGGACCTGGGTGCCCTGCGGAAAGGAACAGCATGCAATTTTGTCCATTAAAACATTGAAAAGCATTGGACTAAGGACTCCACCCTGTGGTGTTCCAAGCTCAAAAACTTCCTCAGAGGAGACTGCACCTTGAAACCAAACCTGTGCTGTTCTATTGTACAAATAGTCCCTGATCCATCCTAATAATCTACCTTTGACACCTTTGAGAATGAGTTCCTCCATAATAACATCTTTGTTGGCCCTGTCGAAGGCACCCTTGAGATCAACGAAAGCTCTGCAGGTAGCATCCTTATTTATAAGACACTCAACAAAACAATGACTTGTAGAGTGACCTTTTAGGAAGCCATGTACATTGCCAGAGAGTACATGGCCCACCTTGTATATAAGTCTGTTCAATATTACCCGTTCCATCATCTTACACAGACAGCTGGTGAGAGAAATAGGGCGAAAGGTGCCATCACCTTTGGGTATTGGGATGACGATGGCTGTTTTCCAAGAGCGGGAAGCTTGCCTGCAGTGAAAGACATGTTAAATAAATCCAAGATAGGGTTGTCTACCTTTACCTCCAGGAGAGCATTGAGGATATCATAGGTGATGCCATCCTTGCCAGGAGCTGTTGACTTGCCCAACTTGACTGCCAAGAGGAGTTCGTCATGTGTGATAGGCACACAGGTGTCGTCCAGCAGAGGAACACTGTGGCAAAGCAACTCCATCCTTCGTGGGCTTTGCTGATCAAGCGCCTCCTGGTGTTCCACAGGAAGGCCAGAGAAGGATGAGACTTCCTTCCACTGCAAGACGAGTTCTCGTGCCCTGCCTGCAGGATCAGGGTCACACACCCAGACGCTGTTGACATGGTGCCACACCTCCCGGAGGGACCGGGTCCTGCGCACCTTGTCCAGGAAGGAGCCCAGTACTTCTTCCTTTCCTGCTGCCGCAGATCCGGGAGGTGTCGAGCCACGGTAACCATGGCATCCCGTGACTCTATGTCTGCTGGGTTGAGCTGCCAACATCTCTGGTAGGCAGCGAGCGTCTGTTGGCAGTTCAGAATGACAGGGTCGGTAGCGCAAGTCCAGCGGCGTGGAGCATGGGACCGTGCTGGAACCCTTGGAGTTGCGATGAATCCCTCGATGGTGTGCAGGAGTCCGTCGTAAAGTGCCTCTGCATCAGCAAAGAAGCCCTTCACAGCAGCGTACCACGCCACCACATGGACGACGAGGTCCGTCATCCTGGATGGTGGCACCGTCAAGCGCTTCCTGGGCACTGCCGGGGCGGACTGCACTGGGAGAGTCGTCTTCAGGGCAAAGTGGTCACTCAGCAATGACCTGACAAGATAAGTTTAGGCAGTATATGTCGGCATATTGATGAGGGCTACATAATCAAGTCTGCCTCCTTGAACATGTGTGGGTGTGTGGTCCTCATAAGTACAGCTGTATCTGTGGTGTCAAGGAAAGCCTTCCAGCGCACACCATTGGCATTGGTGGTGAGGTAGCTTCCTAATTCCTTATGCCTGGCATTAAGGTCACCCATGATAACACTTTGCTCTTCAAGAACATATTCAGGAAAATTTGCAATATTTAAGGCACCAGCATGAATGTACATGTTTACAAAGTAAATAATTTCACCCACAGTGTGCAAGCAAACAGTAATAAATTCAATACCCTCAGTGACCCCCATTTCCATGAAGTTAACTGGAATCCCATGTTTAATGTAAGTGGCTATCCCCCGACTACTGCCGTCACCACAACTGAGGGTGTGGGAGGCATAACCCCGCAGCTCAGGCACCCTTGGCCCTACCTCCTGTAAGGCAATAATGTCAGGCTTATGGAGAAGGACATGAGAGTGTAAGTCAGTGAAACGGGCATGTAGACCATTGACATTCTATGTTAGGGTGCGGAAAGTCTTACCGTTCATTGCGATGGTGTTGCATCTGTGTCTTCAGGCTATCCACTTCCTGTGTCAGGCGAGACATCTGCTCCATTAGCATATGTTAGTATGTCCTTATGTACTGCACGTGCTCCGTTTTCTGTAAAACATTCTATTTATAGAATCAGTTTGGCTGGCTTGAGGTGACGTCACGTCTTCCCCTCAGTTCTCGCTCGCCGCTACCTCAGGCGACACGCTCGCATCCAGCCTCTCGTTTGCTCGGCTATACCTGTTGTGTCTTGTGATACCATAAATACACGTTCATAATGGACTCAGGTGTCTACATGCTATCCCAGTTTAAGGACAACTACCACAAGCATCTGCATGGCTGCCATCAGATGTCCCTGGTCTGGTTCGGGGCTGGCAGTCTTCAGATGTCCCTGATCTGGCTCGGAGCTGGCAGTCTTCGGATGTCCCTGGTCTGGCTCGGGACTGGCAGTCTTCAGGTGTCCCTGGTCCGGCTCGGGGTTGGCAGTCCGGGCTGGGATTGGGCTGTAGCTCCGCTTCTTCTTTCGGCTGACCAGTGTCCATTCACCTGCAGCATCCTCCTCACAGTCTGCCACAGGTGACTTGCTCTCTGAAGCATGGGGAGCAGGGGCCATCCCTGAGAGGCTCCGGGGCTGTCGTGTGGCTCCCTTGACTGGCTTGACGGTGTGGGTGCAGCAGTAGTTGCACATTGCCCTGCAGCCTTGTCCTTTTTCGTGGGTGGGTCGCACAGGCTATGCTGACACACGGCACTCTCTCCTTGGCCCTGTTGAGCACCGCTGGCTAGGGATGGGGTTGGGGCCACAGTGGAGGTCTCACTGCATACTGTGTGCTGCTGGTTCTTGAAGGCAGCAAACTCGGTACTAAGACCAGAGACTATTGCAGTCAGATTGTCCACTCTGGCGGCTAGTGCACTCACCACTGCCATTAGCTGCTGGGTAGCGTTGGTGCCAGGCAGTTCCTGAGTGATGCCTGCCTGGGACACTGTGTTTAGAGGCACAGGGGGCACTATAGCAGTGCGCTGCGGCAAAGGTGGGAACACGGCAGGTGTGGTTGAAGTGCCAGCGGTGGGGCAGGAAGGCTGGGACAGGTGAGTGGCAGCAGCCGAGAAGGAGAACTTCGTCGCCCAGGCGTTGGTCTGGGGAGGTGGAGCCTGGCGGAACACAAGCCTGGGCCGACTCACCTCATCCGTGGCAGGCTCCCTTTGGGGCCGAGGCCTGACAGTGCAGAGGGTGGAGTGGGCGTTGTGGTCACCCCAACAATTGCAGCAGCGAGGAGGAATTTTGGTGCCCTCCTTGATCTTATCCAGGCATTGTGCTGACTTATGGGGGCCAGTACAGTACCTGCAGCGAGGGGCAGACTGTGGTGGTGACCCTAATATGGGTACCACTATAAATGAAATTGCTTATGCCACTAATGAGCGGAAGCTTAACAGCGCTTCCCAAATATACTCTAAGTATGCCTACAGGCGCTATAGGCCGTAACGCAAAAAAAAAAAAAGATACAAACATTTACGTACATATTGATACTCAAATGCATATGTAGACGTACGCAAACACTAACATACTGTAGCATATATTGACACACGCGTACATTACACACACACACACACACAGCAAGAAATGAATATGTGTTGATTAGAAGAGAAGAAAGAAAGAAACAAGAAAAGGATATAATTGATAAATGTAAAGACCAACCAAGGCTTTTTTACAGACATGTGAACAACAACATCAAAAATAGAGAAAGTATTGAAAGTTTAGAAGTAAATGGAGTATACAGTGAAGATCCCAGGGAAATGGCAGAGGCTATGAATGGATGCTTTCGGAAGGTATTCACAAAGGAGACTGCTTTTGACAAACCACTGGTAATGGAACAGAAAGGGATTATGAAGGAGTTTCAAGTAACGGTGGAGGAGATCAAGAACATGATGGGGAGTTTAGAAGTGAGAAAAGCTGTGGGACCTGATGGGGTATCAGGATGGATTTTAAGAGAATGCAGGGAGCAATTGGCAGAAAAAGTTTGTGAAGTAATTGATGCCTCATTAAGGGAAGGCGTAGTGCCCCAAGACTGGAAAAGAGCTAACATTGTCCCAATCTATAAATCAGGTAACAAGAGAGACCCATTGAACTATAGACCAGTGTCACTTACAAGTGTGGTAGCTAAGATGTGTGAGAGGGTGGTGAAGACTAGATGGACAGACTTCTTGGAGAAAAATGACATACTTTGTGAGTGTCAATTTGGTTTTAAGAAAGGGCGTTCATGCACGACAAACCTGATATGTTACTATTCGAGGGTGATAGATGTAATACAGGAAAGAGATGGTTGGGCTGATGGAATATATCTGGATTTAAAAAAGGCCTTTGATAAGGTACCACACCAGAGACTGATCTGGAAACTTGAAATGGTAGGAGGAGTGCATGGCAGTTTACTAAAATGGATGGAAGACTTTTGGTAGGAAGAGAAATGAGAACAATAATTAAGGACAGACCATCAGAATGGGGATTGGTGGAGAGTGGAGTTCCACAGGGATCAGTGTTGGCACCAGTAATGTTCGCAGTCTACATAAATGACATGGTGGATGGGGTGTCCAGTTATGTGAGCCTATTTGCAGACGATGCAAAATTGTTACGAAAAGTGAGATGTGACAAAGATTGCGAACTACTCCAGGAAGACTTGGACAGAATATGGAAATGGAGCTGTACATGGCAAATGGAGTTCAACACGACAAAATGCAAGAAAATAGAGTTTGGCAAGAGTGAAAGAAGAATCAGGAGTATGTACAAGATAGGAAATGAAGACATAAAACCAGTCATGAAGAAAAAGACCTTGGGGTGACAATTACCAATGACCTATCGCCAGAGAGACATATAAACAAAATAATTGGAGAAGTATTGAACTTATTGAGGAACATAAGAGTGGCGTTCGTATATCTAGATGAAGAAATGATGAAGAAAATAATTACTGCAATGATAAGACCGAGGCTTGAATATGCAACAATACAGTGGGCTCCGAACTTAAAGAAACACATAAGGAAACTAGAGAAAGTACAGAGGGCTGCAACGAAAATGGTGCCTGACTTAAGAGATTTGACTTATGAAGACAGACTGAAAAGAATGCAACTTCCAACCCTGGAAAACAGAAGAGAAAGGGGAGACCTGATAGCAATATACAGAGTGATGATTGGCATGGAAAAAATGGATAGGGAAGATCTGTGTATGTGGAATGGAAGAATGTCGAGAGGGCATGGGAAAAAACTAAAATGGCCACTTATAGGAGAGATGTGAAAAATATAGCTTCCTCATAGAAGGGTGGAAGCATGGAATAGTTTAGACGTGGAAGTGGTCAACGCAAGGAATATTCATGATTTTAAGAAAAAGCTGGACATTAATAGATATGGAGACGGGACAACACGAGCATAGCTCTTTTCCCGTATGTTACAATTAGGTAAATACAATTAGGTAAATACACACACACACACACACACACACACACACACACACACACATGTTTATATTCAGCATGTTCACTTCTTATACTCATGTACACATACGCAAATAATAACTAGCATGTACACACTTACCCACTTTGACTCCTAGAAAGACCCATAAATGTGTTATTTATTTCAATGTAAAAGATAGACAGACAAGATCTTGTATCACTAACAGAAGATAGATAGAGGAACGAGAGGCTACTCCAAGATCATGAATAGTCAAAATTTGAGGAACATTAAAATGTTTAGTCTTTCACGTATAACGATGGATATCTGGAATGGCTTGAGTGAAGAGATTGTAACAACAGAAAATGTGCATACATTTAAGGAAAAGTTGGATAGAAGTAGACATGGAGACATGTCATTATGATCCCCGCTTGAACCCTCTAATTACAACTAGGTAAGTACATAATACACTTGCAATAGATCTGGTCGCACCCCTCTCACCTCCATCATCTGCTGGCCATAGATATATCTTGATGCTCATAGGCTTCTCCACAGGATTCCCCGAGGCTCTTCCATTAAAGGATATCGACATACACATACACATACACTTGCGAGCATACAATGTACAATTACAAAATCCAGAATGATTTTTAATAATGATATTGCTACTTTAACAGTCATATGATGATTAATTAACTGCGAAAAAAAATATTCTTGATATTAGACTTGAATACATTGAGTGAAATTGTGGACTGTAGATTGTTTGGAAGTATGTTCTATTGCTTGGCTCCTCTAACAGTGATATTCTGTTGAGCATGAGTTGTTCTGCAAAGTGGAATGCTAATGTTCTTATGTCTTCTAGTCTCCACACTATCAGGACCTGAACACACTGGACCTGGGCTCGGCGATGGTATTTCTTTAAAATATTAACATGGAAGACTTTAGGTCCTTGGGGAACATTAACAAGATAGTCAACCTTACCCCTTTTCTCCAGGATCTTATAAGGGCCTTTCCAGGACACAAGGAGCTTGCTGGTATCACTGGGTAGCAGGATAAGAACCTCATCTCCTGGCTTGAAGTTCCTATCTTGTGATTTGTGGTCGAAGAAGGTCTTGTAGAGGCGGCTGCTTACCTCAGCGTTCTGAACAGCAATCTTGCTTCACTCCTCCAGTTTCTCTCGAAGCTCTAGAACGTACTGGAAGCTGGTCCGTTTGTCTTGTGGGAGTGTCTTGTCTTCCCAGAGGTCGCGGAGCATGGAGAGAGGACCACGGACGCTGCGTCCATACAGTAGCTCGAAGGGCGAGAATCTTGTCCTGTCACGGAGTTTCTCTAAGGGCAAACAAGGTTGGTATTAGATATCTATGCCACTCACGTGGTTTCTCACTGCAGAGCTTCTTTAAGATTTTAAAGGACTATGCAGCCTTTCGACGCGACCATTGCCACTGGGATGGTATGGCGTGGTAAAAATTGGCTTGACCCCAAGTAGTCGATGTAGTTCTTCCATCAAGGCCGAGGTGAATTGCGTTCCATGGTCGGACAGGATTTCACGAGGGATGCCAACTCGGGAAAAGATGGTGACGAGAGCTTCAGCCACTGAAATAGAGTCGATATCCTTTAATGGAAGAGCCTCGGGGAATCCTGTGGAGAAGCCTATGAGCATCAAGATATATTTATGGCCAGCAGATGATGGAGGTGAGAGGGGTGCGACCAGATCTATTGCAACCCGAGCAAAGGGTTCGGTAACAATAGGCATAGGCTGCAGGGGGGCTGGCTTTACTAATCCCTTTTGAGAAAAGCGCTGGCACTTCTCGCAAGAACGGCAGTGTACTCTGATGTCAGTACCCATTCCCGGCCAGAAGAATTGGTCAGCAACCTTCTGTTCCATCTTGCGATGAGAGTAGTGACCAGCTAAGGGATTTTCATGTGCAATATTCAATATAATGGGCCGACACTTCTGTGGAACAACTAAACATAGTTTACCCACCTTCTCTGGATGGCGTGAAGAAACACACTTCCGCTAGAGGAGTCCGTCTTGGTAAAGAAACTGGAAGGTGGAGTTATTCCAGACTTGGTCATCTCTTCCGTTGTAGCCTTGGTGCAGGCGATGGTCAGATCCGTCTTGGTAAAGAAACTGGAAGGTGGAGTTATTCCGGACTTGGTCATCTCTTCCGTTGTAGCCTTGGTGCAGGCGATGGTCAGAGTATCACAGGTCCTCCGAAGATGGCCAAATTCCTCAGGAGTGAAAGACAGAGGCTGGAGATCTGGGAGATGAAGTGGATGGAGGCAGTTCATCCTAGTGGTCAAGCACTAGTCTCCACAGCACATACCGATGATGTAACAGGAGGTAGAGAGTCCTGGGAGACGGATGAAGTAATAGGAGGTAGAGAGTCTTGGGAGACAAGGCTTTGAAAACCTCTGGACTGGAAGTGTTACTGAAGAGGCAGACGAGAATCGTGGAATTGAAACTAGCTCATCATAACTGAAGGTAGGATATGGTTCCTTTGGTGTACGAACCCCAGGGACATTACCAATTAGGACACTGGCAAACTTGATGGGAGCTCGGACCGTGTCAGTCCAACCTTCAAAGTAAGGACACCTGATGTAGCACTGGACGATAGGAAATGTATCAACACGGCCCAGATAGTCAGCAACTTGACAAGAACGGCAGTTACTAATGTCAGCATCAGGTAGAACTTTCTTTGCAACCACAATACAGGAACAGCTAGTATCCCTAAGGATGGAAGATGTCCACGATCCATTAACGGTGCCTGAAACAAGGGGCCGAGGAGTACGGTGATCAGAGAGGCAAAATCCTACCGTGAAGGGTTGAGATGGAGGACTCTCCTTGAAGGCACGTGGGTTCTTGGGGCACCGGGGTCTAATGTGACCTAACTCACCACATCCATGACACTTGGTAGTGGAAGAAGTCGAGTGAACAGGTAGTGTTTTCTTGAGAGGAGGCTTGAAGGATCGCGAAGAAGACTTGAAGGAGGGTTTGATGGTGTAGTGTGCCGATGCCCAGTCATCAGCTAGCTGCACTGCTCGGTCAAGAGATGAAGGTCTGTTTTCTTTGATGAAGGTGCAGAGGTCAGGATTCAGCGAAGCCAAGAAATGGTTTAGTATCATGAACTTCTTTAGGGAATGGAAGCTTTCCTGAACTTGGGAAGCCTCCAACCAGCTCTGAAATAGACGGGTTAAATGAACTGAAAACTGGGAGTAATTTTCACTGTCTCGAATTTTAGCGTTGCGGAAATCAAGGCGATATCCGTCTGCAGTCTTTTTAAATCCAGTCAGCAGAGACTTCTTAAGAGCGTCATAGTCTTTGGTGGTCTCAGGAGAGAGGGAGACGTATAAATCAGCAGCTTTTCTTGTTAAGAGACATCCCAATCTCACAGCGTACGTACTTGGTTCGAGTTATAACAGTTCTGCCATTCTCTCAAAACGGGTGAGATAAGTAGTGATGCCTTCTCCTTCCTGGTACACTGGTAGTGTGGGACGAGCAGCTACATCTGGGATGGTAACAGCGCCAGGCTTACCTTGAGTGGTGAGACGTATTCGCTCGGTTTCAGCTTCCAGTTTAGCAAGTTCGAACCTCTTCTGTTGCTCCGCTTCTCGTTCTTGTCGCTCAGCCTGTCGCTCCGCTTCTCATTCTTGTCGCTCAGCCTGTCGCTCCGCTTCTCGTTCTTGTCGCTCCGCTTCTCGTTCTTGTCGCTCAGCCTGTCGCTCCGCTTCTCGTTCTTGTCGCTCAGCCTGTCGCTCCGCTTCTCGTTCTTGTCGCTCAGCTTCTTTCCTTTGTGCTTGTCGCTCAGCTTCTTCCCTTTGTGCATGTCGCATCGCTGCTCGCTCATCCCGCTCATATGCCTGTTGGCTGGTGATGTAGTGTACAACGTCTGTTCCTGAGAGACCAAGAGCGGCACCCTGTTTCTGAAGTTGCTCGAAGGACGACATGGTAGATACAAAACAGAATAAATAACCCCAAAAGAAATACAACCCAACATACAAAAACACCTCCCAAAATTGTATGCACTAAGACTGAAGAAAATCTGTCAGTCTAAACAAGTGAAGGAATCATAAAATTGTCCACTCAGTAAACACAGCAAGGGAAAGCTATGTGTGGATAAATAACTTTCAGGAAGGGACGTCTGTAAGGAATTTACTTCCGGGCCTCAGACAGTGAGTGCGCGCTCAAGGCGACTATGCAGCTGTAAACCTTCCAAGGGTCTCCAAGCGCACGGGTTCGAATCCTGTCTACGGTCTGAGTGTAGGTTGGGCTTCCTCACTCAGGGCAACGGTTTCCTAGCGGGTGGGCTTTGAAATAGGAGGTACCCTTAATAAGTATCCTCTTTAGCTCATAAATTCCCGTGAAAAGCCCACATGGTATAAAAAAAAGGTGGAACAATAGAACAGTTAATAACACATGTCCATCCTGGCGAGGTCGCCACTTGTGAGGGAAAACGGGAGGCCACGATCTCTCGCCCTCAAAATATATGATGTTAAGCCATGAATAATTGGACTAGCCCTTTGGAAAAGGAAAACAATACAAAACAGAATGAGTGTATTAACACCAAAGAGACAATATAATAAACAACCGAACCACTGCTGTCGTGTGCAAAGAGACGGCGTGCTGAGTCACTGGGGTTGGGTGCACCGGTGAAGATCCACTCAGCAATAATTCGGGAAGTGAAGTCCAGAAGCTGGAGTGCGGCAGGGAGACGACAGCGGTAGCTGGTGAAGGTATGGAGAGAAGCAGCAGGAGCCCAGGCTGGCTGCTTTTCCGGTGAGTCGAGGAACCAGCTTGAAGAGAAGCGAGGTGTTCACCAAGGGACGGTGTGCTGGTGTCTCCTGGTTTCAGAACCCTGATCCAACTGTAGCCTCGGAAAGGGAGGAGCTAAGGCCAATAGCAAAACCTCGTGGTACCGAAGCCTCATGGTACCGGAGAACCAAACTTAACAAGGGCCGGCCTGGGGGGTATAACGAAGCCGGCAGAGCGCATAGTAACTACCAAGGCAAGGTAGTTTAGGAAGGGAGGAAAAGCCGGCACGGCATATCTCCCTCACATAGTAGTAGTAGAAGTAGTAGTAATAGTTTTTGTAGCAGCAGTAGTAGTAGTTGCAGTACAGAAAGTAGTTTCAGTAAACTTATTGTTCTGCCTAATGTAATTTATATTGAAAATAAAAGTTTCAAGAACAAATAAGAAGAAAAAAATATGCAAATAAGATGAACAGAGAGAGAGAGAGAGAGAGAGAGAGACTACTACACTAATTATTGATGAAAATTATAATAATAAAACAATCGTAACAATTGTAAATATAATGATAATAGTAATGTCATAAAGCACTAAAATCATACAATAATATTCATAATGATAATGACAATAAAGTGTGTGTGTGTGTGTGTGTGTGTGTGTGTGTGTGTGTGTGTGTGTGTGTGTGTGTGTGTGTTTGTGTGTAATTCACCTTGGTCGCCTGCTGGTCACCCAGCCAGAGGACCGGGGTTCGATTCCCCGGCCGGGTGGAGATATTTGGGTGTGTCTCCTTTCACGTGTAGCCCCTGTTCACCTAGCAGTGAGTAGGTACGGGATGTAAATCGAGGAGTTGTGACCTTGTTGTCCCGGTGTGTGGTGTGTGCCTGGTCTCAGGCCTATCCGAAGATCGGAAATAATGAGCTCTGAGCTCGTTCCGTAGGGTAACGTCTGGTTGAGACGTCTCGTCAGAGACTGCAGCAGATCAAACAGTGAAACACACAAGAAGGTGGTGGAGGGGGAGATGAGGTGGTGACATTCTGAGGTCACGGGGAGGGACAGGGCATGGACCAGGAGGAGAGGATCAAGTGGGTGGAACTTAAGGCTTAGCTTTTGAGGGAGTGTGATAGGGCCTTTATCCAAGGGAATCTGAAGCCTTCACCTGGTGTGGATGTGCCAATTATTGCTACTGGAAAATATATGGGCTAAGATTGGCAAGGAGTTTACGACCGGCGTCTGTACAAAGTCCTTAATACTACTCTTAACATAGCCCAGAGTATACTCAGTGCCAGGGTCCACTGTGTCGTCTTGAAGGGCACATTGAGCGGGATACCTACATGAGAGGATTCGTATGAATAGAATTGTGTCCTTTTTGTGTATGGGTATGACTTTAGCTATCTGTAGTTTTTCGGAAAAGTATCCTTCTTTAAAGGATCTATTTATTATATATTCCAGAAATGGGGTAATTACCTCAGAGCAGCTTTTTATTATTTTAATGTTAATGTTGTCATAACCAGGTGATGATATATTCAGATTCTGTATCACATCCTTTATCTTTTGGGTAGCTATGGGTCGTGTGTGTATATATATATATATATATATATATATATATATATATATATATATATATATATATATATATATATATATATATATATATATATATATATATATATATATATATATATATATATATATATATATCAATGATATCGGTTCAGGCCAAAATTTTTCTATGATCCATTGGATGGGTCTGCATTCTCTGATAGATTATTGCTGCAAAGCTATTTATTAAAAGTTTCAGCAATATCTTGGCTATCAAAATGAGTGTTAACCTAAAATATCATGGATGACGGTAAATTAAAATTTTTTCCCCATTATTAATAATGCTCCAAGTCTTTTTGGTGTTACCTGAATGGTGGTTTAATTTAAAGTAAATAATTTCCCTGAGCTGCTTATTTTACTGATGTTTGGGCATTCCTATATTGTTTAAAAGTTTATTTTTTATATGATAGTAGCCATTTACTGTATAACTTTTGTAATTCATTCCGATGTTTAATTGATTTTTTAATAACTGTAGTTATATACGATTTCCCAACATATTTTCTTTAATTGTGAATTGAATCAGTGGGAAGTGTTTGTTAAAAATAAAGTTCATGGAATTTAGTCATGTACAAGTTATAGTTCTCATTGACACCAGTTACACAATCTAAACTCCACTTGTAATTTTTCAAGTCTATTCTGAACGAATCAATGGAACTGTTGTTAGATAATCATCAGGATATTGCCACATGGTGGTCATGAGCATAATCACAAGTGGTGGAGAATATACTGAAAATGGGAAAACGGCCACTAATCGAAGTGTACTATATACAGCTTGTTTGATAATTTTTTAGAATCATTTGTCCAAATATGATCAGTAATTGAAGCTGTTGTGTACATGACTCTCGTTGGTTTATCAATAGCTGGAAAGAATGAGAAAGAAGAAAATAAGTTTACAAAATTCTAACATTATTTTCGTGGATTTCAAGTAACTTTAAGTTAAAGTCACCTGTTACATAGTATTGATGTTTAAGAGAGAGAGAGAGAGAGAGAGAGAGAGAGAGAGAGAGAGAGAGAGAGACTACAGACAAAAAACTCATAATTTAACAAATTAAATCAAGAACGATGAAAATTGATTCCCATTCAGAATTTAATCCCAAACATTAACTATACATCTCAAATGAAGTGACCGTTAGTACTTCAGTCAAAATTAACAATAATACAAATAGTAAACTAATTAATCAGTCCGTTTTCTTTCATTGATTAACAAACTAACTAACCAACTTGATGAATTAAAACCATCACATTTTGTTTTACACAAACTAGCAACTTTCACTCATACTGACGCACTAGTAGTAGTAGTTGTAGAAATTATTATTATTGTTGGTATTATTTCCTTTTTCCTTACACAAATATTTCAATAAACAAACCTGCAACATACACTCTTAACGCATTAGTGATAATGATAGATGAAGTAGTAGTAGTAGTAGTAGTAGTAGTAGTAGTAGTAGTAGTAGTAGTTATTGTTGTTGTTGATGTTATTGTTTCCTTTTACTTACACCTGGAATTCTCAACCTGGGATTCGCTAACTCCCAGGGTTTACTTGATTTCTAGAGAAACTTAGATGCCTGATCTGATAATATCCTTTGCAGTACGATTGCATATTGAGTTAGTGTCAGTCACTAAATTAACATTTTGTAAGATTGCCAGGGGTACTTAGATGGCTAATCTAACAATATTCTTTACAGTACTATTGCGTATTGACTTAGTGTCAGTCACTAACTTAATATTCTGTTCATTGTCTGATTATTGGGGGTTCGGATAGATGGCCTTATAATTCAGGGGGTTCTTAAGGAGAAAAAAGGTCGAAGACCGGTGCCTTACACAAACTCACTCCTGACGCATTAAAGAAGTAGTAGTAGTAGTAGTAGTAGTAGTAGTAGTAATTGTTTGTTGTTATTGCTCATCTTCAGTCTTTATCTTTCGCTGCAGGAGGTGCGGCGCCGTGTGGTGATGGCTGGGCGGCGGCGCACGTGGCTGGTGCTGCTGGATGCTCAGGCTGCTCCTAGGAATCTTGCCCACGCCCGCCTTGCCTTAGTCTCCCTGCCCGCCACTCTGCCTGCCCCTACCGTATTCTGCGTCGTCCCCTTCGCCTGCCATAACTTAGTCAGCTCCTCCCACAGCGCAGTTGTTGGTTAGTTATCATCTTTCTGTATTTTCTATTGGCTTTTTTCTCTCCTTTTTCTGTACTAATATTAACGACAGCTTATAGTAGATAAAAGGTTCTACAGTAGTTGAGGTTATACAAACTATGAAGAGTGTCTTTTTTTACGGTCATAATGACTGATTATTTTAACATCACTAACATGAGAGAGAGAGAGAGAGAGAGAGAGAGAGAGAGAGAGATTAGGCACCACAACATCATGGTCATTTTGGCGTCAAGAGGGAGAGCTTGAACCACGGAGTCGAGAAGCATCGAACTATTCAATGACAAGCGAGCCATAATAGGTTACACTGTCAATTCCGCTTCAAACTCCGCCACCTCAATAAAGTGATTCCCAGAGGCGGAATTATCAAAAGGAGAAATACCCTTGAAAAATGGAAAATCATCTCCATGACCTTTGAATTGGTAATGGTGAGGCAAACTTGAATTGATTTAAATACTTTTCTTCTTTTTTTATGTAAGAGGGGAAAATTGGCAAATGGCAACAAAAACAATTGAACAAAAAGGCACACTGAGTTGCCAGTCCCTGAACAGGATCGAGAGACATTGTCCAAAGAATGGGATAAATGTCTTGAAACTTCCCTCCTAAAGGAATTCATGTCATAGGTAGATGGAAATAAGGAAACAGATGGAAACAGAAGAAGGCAGGAAGTTTCAGAGTTTACCGGAGAAAGGAATGAATGATTATGGTAGGGAGATGGACATAATAGGGTTGAGAGAAAGGAGAGTCTTGTGCAGCGAGGCCGCAGGAGGGAAGGCATGCAGTAAGCAAGATTAGAAGAGCAATTGGCATGGGAATAAGGGTAGAAGATAGCAAGAGATGTAACATTGCAGCGGTGAGAGACTGAAGCTAGCCAGTCAGAAGAAGGGAGTTGATAAAGCGAAAAGCTTTAGATTCCAACATATCTTATAATATTTTAAACCTTTGAATAAATTCAAATAAGAGTAAAAAATCAAAATCAAATATACTGTATTAGAAAGTATTCAGGTGTTATATTGAGAGCAAAAATCATGATTTATATGAAAATTGAATATGCTGTATTAGAAAAGTTGTTTAAATGTTATATTGAGAGTGATGGACTTGATTTAAACTAAATCTATCTGTTTATCTATATCTATCTATCTATCTATCTACTTACTTACCTACCTACCTACCTATCTGTGTGTGTGTGTGTGTGTGTGTGTGTGTGTGTGTGTGTGTGTATTTACCTAATTGTAGTTTTACAGGGCCTGGGCTTTATGCTCGTGTGGCCCCGTCTCCATATCTACGCTTATCCAATCTTACTTTTAAAGTATGCACACTCGTTGCAGACACTACTTCTTCATTTAAACTGTTCCACGTCTCAATACATCTTTGCGGGAAACTTTATTTTTTAACATCTCTCAGACATCTTCCTTTTCTCAGCTTTTTACTATGCGATCTTGTGCTTCGGATGTCATATTCTTCTCTCAGGATCAATTTCTCATTATCCACTTGGTCCATTCCGTTGATCAATTTATAAACTTGTATCAGGTCTCCTCTCTCCCTTCTTTGTTCCAGGGTTGATAGATTCATAGCCTTTAGTCTCTCCTCATATGTCATCCCTTCAAATTCTGGAATCATTCTTGTAGCCATTTTTTTTGTTTCTTTTTATGAGGGGTCCACACTACTCCTGCATATTCCAATCTAGGTCTTATTATAGTACTTATCAATTTCTTCATCATTTCTTTGTCCATGTAGTGAAATGCTATTCCAATATTCCTTAGCAAATTATATGTTTCTCTAAAAATTCTATCAATATGGCTTACTGGTTGATTGTTTTCCTCCATCGTCACTCCTAAGTCCTTTTCCTTTTTAACTTTCTCCAGTTCTACTCCATCTCCCATCTTATAGATTCCCACAGGTCGTCTTTCACTCTTTCCCATTTCCATGACATGGCTTTTGTTCACATTGAATTCCATTTCCCATTTTTTACTCCATTCCTAGATCTTATTTAGGTCTTCTTGCAGTATTTGACAATCCTCTTTTTGCTTTATAACTCTGCACAGTTTCGTATCATCTGCAAACAGATTTATGTAGCTGTTCACTCCTTCTGTCATGTCGTTAATATAAATGAGGAAAAGTATTGGTGCCAATACTGACCCCTGTGGCACTCCGCTTTCTACTGCTCTCCACTTGGACTTCATATCTTTAACTACCGTCCTTATTTCTCTCCCCCTCAAATAATTTTCTATCCATCTCAATGTGCTTCCTTTTAAGCCACCCTTCTCCTCTAACTTCCACAGTAATCTTGCATGTGGCACTTTGTCAAACGCCTTTTTTAAATCCAAATAAATACAGTTAACCCATCCTTCTCTCTCTTGTACTCTATCTACTATTCTAGAATAGAAACTCAATAAATTAGTTACACACGACCGTCTTTTTCTAAAACCAAATTGGCTATTTGATATTAATTTGTTGTCTTCAAGGAACTCGATCCATTGTTTCTTTATTATTCTGTCACACATCTTGCATATTACACTAGTTAGTCATACCGGTCTGTATTCCACCGTCCTGTCTCTACCGCTAAATTATGCCCACTCAGACGTATCTTAGTAAAAGATGTTCTATGTACATCATCAATACATTTCCGTGTCAAATATAGGTCGTGGACAGAAACATCGGGATTAAAGGATACATATGTCGCCCTTCTAGAGGAACTGGATGCAACCACAGCTGCTTTTAAGGCACTTATTGCCTCACCAATATCATCCTTATCTTGAGAGATGAGATCAGAAATAAATTTTCCCATTGGTGTGTTGGCTTCCCTCACAAGTCTTACCGAATGTGACCATGGATCGTCATTCATTACTCGTCGCTCCTTCCACATGTGACAGAACTTACGTTGCCTACTAGTAAGAGCTAGTAGGGTTGGTAATCCTAGTTCTAAGTAACATAGTTCATTGCAGGTTGTCATACGCACACCTAATAATTGTTTGATGCCCCAATTATATAGTTTTACAACTGGCTTAAGATCACAATTTAACCACGACTCCTATTTATAAAGTACGGTTGACATTAGAGCGGCATCACATATTCGTCTCTTTATATAAAATGTAGTATCTCTTTGGATCGCTTTGGGCTTCCCAAGATCGAACATTTTTTCTCGGAAACCATGGCGCAGTTGGCCAACAATGTGACGTTCAACAGGAGGACGATGGTGGGAGGACCGGACGCCTTCACAGAAAGCTATAACCAGTGGGAATACATTTACCTCTTTCCACCACCAGCGACATTGGTGCTGTCTAGAGTAGTGCATCGGCTACAGTCCTACAGAGGAAAGACTGTCCTCATTGCCCTGTACTGGCTGGCACAGCCGTGGTTCCTCTCTTCCTCGGGTTGGCATGCTTAGCCAGCCACCTGTCCTCGCCGCTTCAGACGTTGCTGCGTCTTCATGCATGGAGTTTCTCAGGACAGCCCTAGTCAGGCAGTTCTCAGCGGACGCAATGGTCACCATGTTGAAATCTCTCCACCCTTCCTCAGTGAGGCAGTATGAGTCATGTTGCAGGAGGTTCCAGGATTACATCACACGATAGCCTATTACATCGATCATTAAGCCAGTAGTGATAGACTTTCTCAACTGGCTCGCATCCACAGGGAACAGAGCCCCTGCGACGGTCTCTGCACACTACACAGCCCTGACAGACCAATTATGCTTCAGTGTGTCCATCAGTGTGGACTTCTGAAGAGGGTCATTAGAGCTAAGAAGGTACTTGTCTGTTGTGATGCCCCGCAGTGGTCCCTACATGAGGTGCTTCAGTATGTTACCTTCGAGGGGATTGTTCATCTCCAAGAAAGACACTACTTCCTGTGTGCACTGTTCCTGATCACCTTGGCTAGTGGGTATAGAGCATCGCAGCTAGCAGCCAGCACCGGACACCCAACCTTTCTCCAAGTTTTAACGTTAATGGAAAGGCAGTAACTCTTGCCCCCTCCCCAATGTTCCTGGTTAAAAACGAACAGGCTGATAACCTGATTAGTCTCCTCAGAGTCCCAGCCTTCATGGAAGACAGTTCTGCTCATCCTTTATTTCCAGTGCACGCTCTCAGGGACTACATGGCCTGCACAGCACGGGTTTGCGAGGACCACCTGTTCTACAATTCTGTGTCCTGCAAATCACTCACACTAAGGACAGTGGCATGGATACTCTGCAGGATCGTTGAGGATCCAGATCCAGGAAAAGCACCACGTCGTACAGGGAGTGGCGGCCTCACACTCGGTGGTTAGGGTGAGTGACTTGGGACGTTGGCAGTCAGCTGCTTCTTTTCGGTCCTGATACCTCATCTACTCCATGACCCCAGCCTCGTGTGTGGCTATGGGCACTCTACATTCGAGTTAAAATGATCTATTTCATGTGTAAAGTTAATAAACTAAGTGTTGCTTACCATGTCAACTACTTTCTCATCCTTATCGAAATGTATTGGGGCAGATTGTGGCAGTGAGATAATATACCTAGGATCTCTCAAGGACTGTTTACTCTTCACCGGGAGACTCAGTTTTCCTACACTCGGGTATATTTTTACTCCACCTTCCTGGTGCCCCTTTTTTGGGTAAGTTCTTTCCCTGCTCTACCTCCCTCCTTCCACATCAGATGCATAGCTTACACTGTGCTGACAACATATCAGCCAAGAATACTAAAACTGTTGTGGCTCTGCCGTTAAATTCTTTTTTTCTTGGCTTATGTTGTCAGCACAGTTAGTAGGGGTCCCCCATCTCCCTCAGTAGGAATGGAGATCCGTCACATTGGAATGGACGCGAGCGAGAGAAAATGGGCTGTGGCCAGGTTGGGCTGAGGATTGTGGTAACTGGGGTGATAGTTCTTGTCTGTTGCACAGACCTGTGTTTTTCACAGATGGGATTTTATGCAGATTAGTTCATCCTGCGTAAGTTATCTTGATATTGAGGGAGCAATTAACAGGATGACAGGTGGTTTTATAGCTTACACTGTGCTGACAACATAAGCCAAGAAAGAAGAATTTAACGGCAGAGCCACAACAATTTTAGTAATATGTAGAAGTGCCGTGTCAGGAAAACGTCAGGTTAGATGGAGATACTAGCAAGGGTGTACTCCCTTGCTAGTATCTTCACCTATCCTGACATCTTCCAGACGCCGCACTTCTACATACACAACAGCTTTCAACGCACATACGGCTCACAATTGGTTCCTTCTTTAGTAATTTAGTGAATCTTTGAAAATTCTTTCAAATTCTATAACCTAAGGTTCCCTTATTATATTTCTCAGTACATAGTTTTACTTTTTGTTTAAGGCTGAATTTAAAATGAAATAATTTTTCATTGATTAGAAAATAAATTATTCGCTTTGAGGTGGAAGGAGCTATCATAAGTGCAGAAATGAGCTGCCTTGAGTAAATAAATGAGCTACCTTGAGTACATAAATTATGCATTTGCAGCTTCCTCCTAGTCTATATATATGGCTGCCAGTTTCTTGCGGCCAGTTGTACCATCCACTATCCCAATGTAATGAGGTCATAACAGGTGATAGTGTATGGATTACAGGCGTACATTCTTCACTCTCTCTCAATTTAAACGTTTTAAACCTTAATTAAATACAGCCTGTTCTCATACTATACTACATGATGGAGAGATGGTCCACAAAAGGTGCTTGGGCCTTGCTTCACCTTAATCCCATACCTTTCATATTTCTGCCTGATTAATATCAATTTCAGCTATACCTAGAGCAGTCTAAATTGGCCGCTTGTGGATTCCCCCACTAATGCCACATCTCCTTTCGCCAACCCTGCTTCACCTCCTTACCTGTTACCTTACCTTAGTCTCTCTCTCTCTCTCTCTCTCTCTCTCTCTCTCTCTCTCTCTCTCTCTCTCTCTATATATATATATATATATATATATATATATATATATATATATATATATTGTTAGGGTTAACTGCTGCTCACCGGGGAATATGACGCTCCACAGGGTTCCCAACACTCTATTTCACAGCAGCCGCAACACTCAGGTTCTTTCTGCTGAAAATGTGCAAACTCTAATAGACTGCTGTTCCCTCACGGCGTCACAGCTGCCCTGAGAGGCGACGAGATACTCTGTTATCACTCGTGCCTAGTGAGGATTTGGTAATGACGCCAGCATGTACCAATCCCTTCCCTGAGCTTTGCACACCCAGCCCCTAGTAGTAGACAAATAATTATACTACAGAAATAGAGGTCGCCAGCAGTGTATAATTTCCCCTACTGCTAGGGAATCTCCTTAGCAACTCCTCCTCCTACACCAAACCAAGTAGAATTTATAGATAGTATATAAGTTATGTGTTAAGGGCAAAGCCTTAATACTCCGTAGAGAAAACCGCCCACAAGGACAATTCCACCCACTTCTCTACGGGAGTATTAATGCTTCTCCACACGTCTTATTCTCACTCAGACTGTAAGTGCCTACAGACTGGGGCAAGACGCGCAGTGTATATTACTATATTACTTAATGCAACAGATGCTTGCCAGCACCTGTCAAGACTGACTCCCCGTGCCTACGGCTTACTACAAGACACGATGCGTATTCAACATCCGGTGGTATACACAAACCCAGCTACCAACTCCGGGTGACAACCAGCCACGCAGGGAGTCAAGATACTCGTCGTACAGACGATTACTGCACGCCGACTGGGAGACAGCATGAAGCTTCCCACCAGACAACCAGTGTGTGTGGCTAAGGCCACTATACTACAGAAACTACACAAAGCGATGGTGGTGGCACACAGCTGCCCACCAAACCACACTGGTGACCACGGCCACCTAAAAAACAACAATGGGGACGAGACAATACTGTGTCCCTCCGCGTCGCCACTCAACAAGAGGGGACAAACGCAAAAACATGGGAAATACAGCCAAACCAGCTACACTTTCCCCTGGAACAACAAACCCGTTGCTCCACACCGTCACGGCCTAACCAGCAGCAAACCAGCTACTCAAAAAGAGGAGGGCACAACTCCCAGACCGAGACTATTGAGCACCCAGAACAGCCTAGCAACACGTGTCTCAACACTGTGCCAAGAACCCAAGAGCGAACGTATCTACCTCGGCTAAAGACTGGCTCGGTACTGACGTTTTCTGCCAGGCACGAGATGGCGGGAACAGAAAAGGGGGAGGGTGGCCGCACAGCGGAACAGCGAGAGGCTGTGCTGGGGTCGCCATACAATACGCAAATAATAAAATAAAGGGGAAATGATGCGGTGCCCCTCACAATATATATATATATATATATATATATATATATATATATATATATATATATATATATATATATATATATATATATATATATATATCGGAAATACACACACAGTCACACACACACACACACACACACACACACACACACACACACACACACACACACACACACACACACAGCAAGAGTGAGCAAGAGTGGTGAGAAACATTGCAGAAAAGAAAAAGTGTGTGGTAGTGAGTGGATTAAAGGAAGGTAATATAAGAAACTGGCAGGAGAGAAAAATTAAGGAGGAAGAGAAGATTAAGACCATGCTGAATAAGATCTCGGAAGAAGAAAATGCATTTGGAGAAGTTGAGGAATATATGAGATTGGGAAAGTATGAAGAAGGAAAGTCTAGAGCCATGAAAACATTAAAATCCCAAGTAGCTGCTGAGCATGTATTGAGAAATGCATGGAAGCTGAAAAATTCTCAAGAGACAAACATGATTTATGTAAGAAGAAATATGTCGCAGAAGGAAAGGGCTAAGATGAGAGAAATGGTGACAGAGGTGAGAGAGAGGAATGAGGCAAGAATAGAAGAAGAAAAGAAGAAGTTTTTTTGGAAAATAAGAAACGACAAGGTGTGGAAGTGGTGGACAAAAGAGAGGGAGTAAAAGACCAGACAAAGGAGCAGATAAGGAAGAAAGACATAAGAGTATCATATACTAACATAGACGGCTTCCTATCAAAAAAAGATTAGAGTGTATGGACCATCTGATAAGGGATAAACCAGATATTATGTGTATAGTGGAGACTAAATTGAGACTGAATATACAAATAGATTGGTTTGGAGGGAGAAATTATAGAATGTGGAGAAAAGATAGAGCGAATAAAAGTGGAAGTGGAATAATTGTGTTAACAAGAAAAGACTTAATAGTGCAAAATGTGTGCCTTGGAGGAGACGAGGAGGAAGTAGTGAGTGTGGTGGTGACTGATGGAAGGCAAGATATCAATATTGTAACTGTGTATGTACCACCAAAAACAATGTGGTGAAAAGCACATTGGAAAGAATGAGAAATGAAGCTGCAAAGAAAGCAAAAATGGTTATAGTTGGAGATTTCAACTGTAAAGACGTCAATTGGGAAGAATTTGAAGTGGGGAATGGTAGAGAATGGGGTGAGCAGCTATTAAATTATGCGGTGAGAAATTTCATGACACAGTGGGTGAGGCATCCAACAAGGGGAAGGAGGGGTGATGCCCCGTCGAGACTGAACTTGATATTCACAAAGGGAGTAAATCTAGAAAATGAGATTGAGCATGAGTGTCCTTTGGGGAAGAGTGATCATGAATTATTGAAATTTGAGGTAAGGTGGGGTTCAGCAAAGATAATGAAGTTGGATACAAGGAGGAATGCCTAAATTATGCTAAGGGAAGATATAAGGAGTTGAGAAATTACTTTGGAAATGTGGATTGGTCCGAAATGTACCAGGAAACAAACATGCAGTTAAAATATGAAAAATTTATGGAAATATATAGTGAGGCCGCAGAGAACTTTGTGCCAAAATATACTAAGAAAATCTTAAAGGGAGATCAATGGTTTAACAAAACCTGTGACAAGGCAAAAGGGAGAAGGAAAAGGCATGGGAAAAATACAAGAGAAATAATGAGGAAGTGGAGAGAAGCATATAGGAATGCAAGAAATAAATATGTTCAAGTGAGAAGAAGGGCACAACAAGAATTTGAACAGAGAATAGTGGAGAATTGTGAAAGTGATCCCAAAATGTTTTATAAATTCATTAATGGTAAATTACAGAAAAAGAAACAGTTGATAAATTAAAGGTTGGAGATTATATATATGAAGATACAAGTGTCATTGTTGAAAAATTGAATGAGAATTTCTGCAAAGTATTCACAGAAGAAACACAATTCAATCGACGGATGTTACCTGTGACAAGATGGATGCAAGAAATTATAGTAACAAAGAGTGACATTGCAAAAGTTTTGAGTCAATTAGATGTTAACAAGGCAATGGGACCAGATGGTGTGTCTGGAAGAATGTTAAAAGAATGTCAAGAGCAGTTGCTAGATCCAATTTTAGATTTTACAAGAACATCTATCAACACGGGACAGGTGCCAGTAGAATGGAAAAGGGCAAATGTAGTACCAATTTACAAAAGTGGATATCACATGGAACCATTGAATTATAGACCTGTTTCTTTGACCAGCATTATGTGTAAGATATGTGAAGAAGTGATCAAAAGCAAGTGGTGTGAGTTCCTGGAAAACAAAGAAATACTAAGTGAGAAATAGTTTGGCTTTAGAAAAAGGGAAATCGTGTGTATCAAATTTGCTGTTTCTACTCAAGAGTGGTCGATATTTTACAAGAGAGGGATGGATGGGTTGATTGTGTATACCTAGACTTAAAAAAAGCATTTGATAAAGTACCACATAAAAAATTGATGTGGAAGTTAAGTAGTATCGGAGGAATAAGGGGAAATCTGACAGAGTGGATGAAAAATTATTTGACAGAGAAATGAGGACGGTAGTGAAGGGAGTGAAGTCAGAGTGGAGGAAGGTAACCAGTGGAGTTCCCCAAGGTTCAGTGCTTGGTCCCATCATGTTCCTGATCTATATAAATGACATGCCAGGGGGAGTGAAAAGTTATATGAACATGTTTGCAGATGATGCAAAGATTATGAGGAGAGTGAGGAATATGCATGACTGTGATATACTGCAGAAGGACTTGGACAAAATATATGAATGGAGCAGGAC